>NC_133652.1:189545121-189845121 GCF_009905375.1 Apium graveolens
TGAAATCAAGCCATATCCCTTAGTGAATCCTTTGCTGTCATCTCCAAAGGTTATGCTAGGGCCAGCTCTCTCCTAAACTCTGTGAGCAGGGTGAAATCTCCTGTCATGTGTCTTGAACAGCCACTGTCCAAGTACCATAGATTCCTTCTTTGTCCCTGCACACAACAAATCAATCAAGTTGATTTTAGTACCCAAGTTTCCTTGGGTCCAGCCTTGTAGTCTTTTTCCTAGACTTCATTCCTCCTGCATCTTTTGACTTAGGTAACTTTGGGTCAACCTTGATCTCAGATGTGGTTGGTTGAAGTGTAGGGTTAGTCACAGAATCATTTAGCACATTTGATTGATAAGGCATAGATTGTGCAAACATGTTATTCCACATAGGCATATTGTATGGCGTGTGAGGCATACTAAATGCAGTAAAATAAGGATTATTAATATATGGCATGTTTGCAAAATGTGCATGAGGATTCTGATGAGACATAACAGGCATAGCATGCAGAGGTGACATAGACATGTTAGGCATGGAGGGATTTGAAGGCATGGGAGCATTTTTAACAGATTTGCAATTATCAGATAGGTGATTAACACTTTTATAATGCACACAGCTTTTTCTAGGAGCATACCTATCAGGTGTGTAATTGTTATGTTTGTTAATCCCTACCTTCCCATTTCTTTTAGATTTTCTTTTAATTTCCTTCTTATCCTCAACCAACTTAAGCCTATTTTTCAGCTGATCCAAAGTCATATGTCCTATATTCACCTTACTGGCATCTTTGGATGTGCTAGCTCCTTCTTTGACAAAGTTCTTGAGAGTAGAATCATTCTTCTTATTAAGGTTTTTATTTTTAAAATTACTTGCCTGTTTTAATTGATGAGCCTTCAACGGATGCTCTTTTTCTTCCTTCAACGGATAACTTTCATCATCCGTTGATTCCACATCCGTTGACAATCCATCAATTAATTCTAACTCCTTTTTGTTTTTCTTCCAGGCATCCTCACAGAATGATTCAATTCCCTGAACCTTGGCAATTTGAACACTAACATCCCTAGATGTTTTCCAGGCCTTGATTACCTCTTTCTCACTTTCTAACTGTTTATAAAGAATTTCTACTTTCTTAACAGCTTCTTCTAGTTCACTCTCAACAGTCAAGCATTTAAGTTTAATCTTTTAAGGCTCAATTACCTGATTCTCTAACACAACATTCCTATCACTTAAAAACACATTATTCTCTTTGATCCTGGTATTTTCTTTAGCTAGTGATTTAAGGGAAACCCGCAAATGATATAATTCATTGGACATATCATTTATGGCTTCATTGCATTTATGTTTAGAAAGCTGAGAGAGATCAGTAGTAATTACCTGGTTGCTTGATGAGCTAGTTTCATTTTCATCAGAATTAGCCATCAGGGCTAGGTTGATATATTCCACATCATCATCTTCATTAACCCCATCTGCAGCCCAATCATCTTGAGTGAGAAAAGCTCTTTGCTTTTGTTTGAGCAAATCAAAATACTTCTTTTTATAATCAACTTGCTCAAATTTCTTTTTATCAGAAGTTGGCTTCCTACACTCACTTGCAAAGTGTCCACTAATGCCACAGTTGTAACATTTGAACTTTGATTTGTCCACCATGTTTTTGTGTGGCTTAGTGAATTTTGTATCTTTCCTGAACTTCATCTTTGCAAACCTCCTGGACAGAAATGCCAGATGTTCATCAATATCATCAGATTCATCCTGACTGGAATTGTCTTCATCCTCAGCAACTTGCTCTTTACCCTTGCTTGATTCTGATTTGCTTGTGCCAATTTTAAGACTTGGCATTGTCTTTTCCTCATTCCTGGCTTCAACTTTTTAACTGTCAGCTACAAGTGCAACTGATCCTCCTTTTCTCTTTCCCTTTTCCAACAACTCATCTTGCTCCATCTCAAGTTCATAAGTCTTCAAAATTCCATATAATCTTTCAAGTGTGAAGTCCTTATAATCTTGAGAATTTCTTAGAGAAACAGTCATAGGCTTCCATTCCTTTGGTAGAGACCTTAGAAATTTTAAATTGGAGTCCTTGACTTGGTACACTCTCCCATACAGCTTTAATCCATTCAATAGTTTCTGAAATCTGTTGAAGGTATCATTCACTGATTCTCCTTCTTCAAAGTGAAAATATTCATACTGTTGAATGATAAGCTGCATTTTGTTTTCTCTAACTTGCTCAGTGCCTTCATAGATAAGCTGCACAGTATCCCAAATTTCCTTAGCAGTTTGGCTGTTGATGACATTGTCAAACATATCTTGATCCAGGCCATTAAACAGAATGTTCATGGCTTTCTTGTCCTTGTGGACCTCTTCAATATCTTCAACAGTCCATTCTGCCTTTGGCTTGGGAATAGACTGTCCAACAGCAACTGTAGCAGTAGCAGCTGTGGCCACCTTGTGTGGGATGTGAGGACCATTTTCAATGCAGTTGATGTAGCTTTCATCTTGAGAGAGAATATGTAAATGCATCTTCACTTTCCAGTGATGATAGTTATATCTTTCCAGGATTGGAATCTTTACACCAATATCCTTCTTACTCATGATGTTAGCAGAATAGATCTTTAAACTCTTTGAATGTTAAGAGCTTGCTCTGATACAAATTGTTATTCCCAGTGGATGAACAATGAGATTTACAGAAGGGGGTTGAATGTAAATCTCAAAACTTTTTCAAGTTTTGAGCAGTTTCTAAGGCTAAGTGTTTTTGAGAACAAGTGTGTGAATTGCTTGAAGCTAATACAGACAGATATATATTCAAACACAAATTTAAAGAACGCAAAGAACTTAAAAACTTTTTTAGTGGATTTGTTGTTCCACCAGAGATGTGTTATTTCAGAAAATCTGTGATTCAAAGAATTAAATCACGGCTGCTTCCTAGTACAAACTAGATGATTTTCTCTCTGGATATTTCTAAACAGCTCTAGAAAATTCTTATCTAATTATTAGCTGCTACTTGGTTTATATATCATCAAGTTTACAAGTGAAGACAAAACTGTAAAATACAATTAAAAAGATTCTTCACATGTTTCTTCTTCATTTCTCTATCCAATGCAATCTAGGATAATCTGTGAATCTTTGAATACTCCCTTGTTTGCATCAGAATAGAAATGCTGCATTTTCATGAGTCCTCCTAGAGGCTTCCACATTCCAGTTTGTCTCTGTCAACCCATGTGCCTCTGTCAGCTTGTGAATTGTCACTATCAACTGCTAATGAACTAAGCATCCGTTGAAGCTTTCATCCGTTGATGCCTTATCCGTTGAGGCTTTATCCGTTGAAGCTTTATCCGTTGATGCATTATCAGTTGAAGTCTTTATCCGTTGAAGCACTTATCCGTTGATGGATATTATCCGTTGAAGCATTAGAGACATCCGTTGAAGCTTTGTTTCTTATCCGTTGAAGGTCTTCAATATCCGTTGATACTTCTTTACTTATACAAAATTACAAGGCATGAAATATTTACAATTAGCCCTCCTATTTGCATATCCATTAGTAGTCAACATGACTGATAATTTCCTACAACATCTAAGAATTACAACTTGAATCCAGAGAATGAAATGTGCTACAATACTAAACTTATTGCTAAGTAAAGCTACTCCTTCAACGGATAGCCAAAATGGTCTTATCCGTTGAGGCTACAAACACTAGATTTCTACTTAAGTGTTTTGTTTAACTTATCATCAAACTAATACACATATTCCTAACAATATCATTTATAAAGAAGTCTCCGGTCATAAACAGGCTTTCGGGTATTTAAAATGATTTTTAAAACATTTTCCGGAATTAAAACGGGTCGTTGGATCAATTTCAGAGTAATAAACAGGGTTTGGTTGGCCAAATCTCGCTTCAAAACAATTTTATAATAATTATCGAGCCTTGAAAACAATTTAAAATAATATTTTAAAGCTTGAAACTATTTTTCGGAATTTTTAAATCATTTTTAAATAATTAAATCTAATTAAATAATTAATTAAAATCAATTAATAATTAATTAAATCAATTAATCAATTAATTTTTGAATTAGTTCACCAATTAATCAATTAAAAATTAACTGAAATTAATTAACTCATTAATTCAGATTTATTTTTGAATTAAAAATAATTTTCGGAATTAAAATAATAATTTTTAGAATTTTCAGAAATTAAAAACGAATTTTCATAATTAAAATAAATAGAAAATATGATTTTTGAATATTTTTAAAACAGGAATCCTAAATTTGCAAACTCTGGAAAGTTCAGGGACTGAACTTCATCGTCCCCAATAATTGAGGTACAAAACTGTAATTTTACAGTTCCAGTCGCCGGAAAACACAGGGGTGGCCGGAGAACACGATTCTGGCACCCTCACCTTACCATATGCTCCAGATATACTCTACACAACACCAGGAACCTATTCATGCAATCAAAACGCATCAATCATCCATGTCCTGGCCGGAAAATGGCCAAGAACATCGCCGGTTTCCGGCGAAACATCGAAAACTTCAAAACACAACTCCCTTCGATTCAGACATCCTCTGTTAACGAGCTATATACCAATCGATTGCAAATTTCATAAGGAACACAACCCACTATAAATCAACAGCTGATAACCCCTAAATAAAAAAGCCCCAAATTTCAATTGAAAACATTCATACGGGTTATAAACCTTAATTTTAAAATTCGAAGATTAAACTCAATTTTGAACATGTTATTGAACTCCAAATCAGACATATGACATATGAAAATCATCAGGAAAACAAACTCTATAACATGCAATCATCAAATTATTCAAACAATCATCCGAACAAAAATTCATATTTTTAATAAAAATAATTCGAAAATAAACAAATTTCCAGAAAATAAACCTTGATTTCTGCAGTTATATGGTTCACATAATCTGATGGTACACCTCAAAACCTTCATTTTGAGTACTCGAGCTTTCCAAACGGACTCCGGTAACACCTCCGATTGTTGGTTTGATTCTCAGAAAAGTATATAAATATAAGTATTTTCTCTGGAAAATTTTATAATTACTGATTGCAAATGATTTTTTATACGGAATAAAATACGGTAAAGGCTATTTATAATTATGGTAAATTAGTATCCCGTTGGATCATTCTGGATATAACATGGTACGTTTATTTATAAAAACTGATCCAAACGGTTCCGGTTTTCGGGTAATTATCCAAATCAGGACAATTTATACTGTGGTCTTGGTCTCAGCGCCTGGTTACACGTATTGCGAGGTGATAATTCTGATAGTTTAATAAAAAGATCCCGTTTATCGAAAATACAAGTTTTATTGATTTACCGAAATGAATAATGTATCGAAAATGTTGCGCCGGGACCTGCGCAGGACAAATCGTACGCCGGATCGAAAAAGTCGAAACATGGAAAATGCTTGGAATATTGCAATTAGGTTAGGAAGGAGTTCTCGGAAGAGTTTCGGGTTATAAAAACGTAAAAACGGATGACGTCGGTTGGTTCCCGTTTGTATAAAATAGTTTTTAAATACTCGGAAAAAGATTTTATAAAATCCATATAATTCCTATAAAATCATAAATCATCATAAAAATAATTAGGAAGATATGACAATTATCTATATTTTATTTTGGACATATAAAAATTAAAATACTCAATTAATAATATTTTCAAACATTTAAACACATTTAACACTTAACAAATAATTCACAGAATAAATACTGAACACATTTAATAATTATTTATTAGCAAAAATAATTACACGATATATCCCGGATATTACATCCTCCCCCCTTAAAATGATTCTGTCCTCAGAATCTTCTACGAAAACAAATGAGGGTACTTTTCCTTCATATCACTCTCTAACTCCCAGGTTGACTCTTCAACCTTTGGGTTTCTCCACAATACTCTTACTAACTTTACCACTTTATTTCTAAATACTTTCTCTCTTTCCTCTATAATCTCTATTGGACTCTCTATATATGACAAATCTGCCTGAAGCTCTATTGGCTCATATTCTATTACATGCCTGGAGTATGGATTATACTTCTTAAGCATCGATACGTGAAAAACATTGTGAATGTGCTCCATGTGTGGAGGTAACGCCAACTCGTAAGCTACTTTATGAACGCACTTTAGAATCTCAAAAGGTCCGACATATCTTGGGCTCAACTTTCCTTTCTTTCCAAATCTCGTTAATCCCTTCCACGGTGATACTTTCAGTAATACCAAATTCCCTTCTTCGAATTCCATGTCTTTCCTTGACTGATCTGCATATTTCCTTTGACGGTCCTGTGCGGCTATCAATCTCTTCTGGATAACTTCAACAACTTCCTTTGTCTGCCGCACTAATTCAGGTCCAAGTATTTCGCGTTCTCCTACTTCGTCCCAATACAGTGGAGATCTGCATTTGCGTCCATAAAGGGATTCATAGGGTGGCATCCCAATACTGGCGTGATAAATGTTGTTGTAAGCAAATTCTACCAGAGGTAAATGCTCGTCCCAATTCCCTTTGAAATCAATAGCACAAACACGTAACATATCTTCAATTGTCTGGATCATTCTTTCACTCTGGTCGTCCGTCTGTGGATGATAAGCCGTACTCCAATTCAGTCTTGTTCCCAAATATTCTTGAAAACTTTTCCAAAATCTTGAATTAAATCTTGGATCTCGATGAGATATGATAGACACAGGAACTCCATGACGAACTACAATTTCCTTCAGGTACATATGGACTAACTTATCGAGCGAAAATCTTTCATTTATAGGCAGAAAATAAGCTGACTTGGTAAGTCTATCCACTATAACCCAAAATGGCATCATGATTAGCCCTTGTCCTTGGTAATCCAACTATGAAATCCATGGCAATATGTTCCCACTTCCACTTTAGAATCTCCAATGGTTGTAGCAATCCACTTGGTCTCTGATGTTCTGCTTTAACTCTCTGACATGTATAACATCTGCTAACCCATTCTGCAATTTCCCTCTTCATATCTGGCCACCAATAATTTTCCTTTAAATCTCTATACATTTTGGTACTCCCTGGATGGATTGAATACCTCGAGTTATGAGCTTCCTGTAAAATTTCATTCTTCAACTCCGTCACCGGTGGAATCCAAATTCTAGAAGAAAATCTAAGAATACCTTGATCATCCTTTTGTGTACACAATTCTTCACCTACCAAACGATTTATATCTTGATCCATTACATCTTCCTGACACTTCTTTATCTTTTCTAACAACTCTGGCTGGAAAGTCATACTATACACTTTTGCTTCACAGGCTTGCAAACTCTAATTTGCAATTCCAATTTATGAAATTCCTATATATTTCTTCGGGCACTGATAATACATTTAACTTTTCCTTCTGACTCAACGCATCTGCTACAACGTTCGCTTTACCGGGATGATAATTAATCGTGTAGTCGTAATCCTTGATCAATTCTAACCATCTCATTTGCCTCATATTAAGCTTCTTTTGTGTGAATATGTACTTCAAGCTTTTGTGATCCGTGTAAATCTCGCACTTTTCTCCATACAGATAATATCTCCAAATCTTCAAAGTGAAAACTATGGCTGCTAGCTCCAAATCATGAGTAGGATATTTCTGTTCGTGTGGTTTCAATTGCATTGACGCATACGCAATCACTTTATCGTGCTGCATCAGAACACATCCTGGTCCTTTATGAGAAGCATCGCTATAAATTACAAAATTACCTTGATCGTCTGGAAGTGACAAAATAGGTGCTGTGATTATTCTTCACTTCAATTCCTGAAAACTTTATTCGCATTTGTCATTCCATATAAACTTTTCATTCTTGCATGTAAGCTTTGTCAATGGTGTTGCAATCCTTGAGAAATTTTGAATGAATCGACGATAATATCCCGCTAATCCCAAGAAACTTCTTACCTCTATTGGTGTTCTCGGTCTTTCCCAATTTATAATTGCTTCAATCTTTGCTGGATCCACTTTGATCCCTTCACTACTGACTATGTGCCCTAAGAACTGAACTTCCTGTAGCCAAAACTCACACTTTGAGAATTTAGCATATAACTTCTTTTTCCTTAAAATCTCCAAAGTTGTTCTCAAATGTTCCGCATGATCCTCTTCCGTCTTTGAATAAATCAAAATGTCGTCTATAAACACAATAACGAACTTGTCCAAGTATTCCTTGAAAATTCTGTTCATTAGGTCCATAAACGCTGTCGGGGCATTGGTTAATCCAAAAGACATCACTAAAAATTCATAATGTCCATACCTTATCCTGAAAGCTGTCTTCGGTATATCCTATGGCTTAATCTTTAGTTGATGATATCCCGATCTTAAGTCAATCTTGGAGAAGTACTTGGCTCCCTTCAATTGGTCAAACAGATCGTCAATTCTGGGTAACAGATACTTGTTCTTGATTGTAAGCTTGTTGAGTTCCCTATAGTCAATGCACAGTCTCATGCTTCCATCCTTCTTTTTAACAAATAGTACCGGTGCACCCCACGGGGATACACTGGGTCTGATTACTCCTTTCTCTAACAACTCTTGCAATTACTTTGCTAGCTCTTTCATCTCAATGGGTGCCATTCTGTATGGGGCCTTGGATACCGGTTCTGTTGCAGGTGCTAAGTCGATTGCAAACTCAATTTCTCTATCTGGAGGAAGTCCTGATAACTCATCGGGAAACACGTCTGGAAATTCATTCACTACTAGAATATCTTCAAGTTTTGCTGACTCCTGACTTCTGTCAATCACATATGCCACGAAATACTCGCATCTTTGCCGTAGTAACTTCTTGGCTTGAATCATCGTTAAGAACTTCTTTACTTGCTTCTGGCCCTTAAACGTTACTATCCTTTCGTCTGGCGTCTTCACCATTACCTTTTTATTTCGACAATCTATCTGGGCATCGTGCTTAGATAACCAGTCCATTCCTAAGATAACGTCAAATTCTCCTAGCTTAAATGGTATTAAATCTACACAAAACTTACTACCAGAAATCTCAATCTCACAATTCCCGTAAACTTGATTAACAGATACTCGTTCTTGATTTGCTAATTCCACAGTCATTATTTCATTTAAATACTCAACTGGACAATTTAACTTATTAACAAAATCTTTTGAAACAAACGATCGAGTTGCTCCCAAATCTATTAACATTTTGGCACATAAAGAATTCACATTAAGCGTACCTGCCACGACATCAGTATCGTGGATAGCATCCTTCACAGACATATCAAAAACACTAGCCCTTGGAGCGTCATTCACTGCTGGGGTAGATCCCATAATCCTCAATGCATTACCGACTGGGGCTGGTGTCTTACAATCCCTGGCTATGTCCTGGATTTCCATATTTAAAGCACGTAAATCCAATAGCTGGAACCTTAACTGCTGGATTCCGGATAGGCTGATCCTTGTTTGCTGGTTCTCTTGCTGGCTGATTTCGACACTCCCTCGAATAGTGCCCTTTCTGGTTACACTTGAAACAAACTACATTAAACTTATTACAAACTCCTCCATGTTTCTTTCCACATACCTGACAATCTGGAAAAGTTAACCTCAACTGATTCGGCTGATTCGCATTAACTGGACGGTTGCCCTGGCTTCCGTCGCCTGCATTTTGTGTCCTGAAATTAGAATTTCTCCCTGGCTGAAACTTGCCCTTCTTAAAATTTGGAAACTTCCCTGGTTGTGACTGACCTTCATTTCCTTCAAATTTCCTTTTCTTGCTTTCTTTCTCCTTCTGTGACATCTCACTCTCTGTCTCTGCAATCATAGCCTTCTGTACAACTCCTGCATAGGTATCCAATTCAAAAATGGCTACCTTTCCTCTAATCCATGGCTTCAAACCTTGCTGGAATCTTTTAGCCTTCTTCCTGTCAGTATCCACATATGACGGCACATACCTTGACAACTCTTCGAAATTACTTTCATAATCTTCCACCGACATATTTCCTTGCTTCAATTCTAAAAACTTCAGCTACATCTGATCCTGAACAAACCGAGGAAAATACTTTTCTAAAAACAATACCTTAAACCTCTCCCAAGTAATAACATCCGTACCTTCCAATGTCTTCACCATCTCCCACCAATAGGTGGCCTCATTCTTCAAATAGTAGCTTGCAAACTCAACTTTTTGTTCTTCCTTTACCTTCACTAAGGCAAATGCCTTCTCTATTTCCTTTAACCAAACATTTGTTTCAATCGGTTCTAAGGAAATCTTGAATTCTAGTGGGTTTACTGCCTGAAAAGTTTTGAAAGTTACCTGGGGATTGGTCTGTCTTTGTTGTTGTTGTGCCATGTGAACTGTTTGTTGGGACAAGATTTGGAGAATCCGGGCTATTGCTGGGTCTATGGGTCCTGGGTTTGCATTCTGGTTTGTATCATCTTGGTTGTTATTATTGTTGTTGTTATTGGTTTCTTAATTCTGGGTGTTGGTGCGGGTATTTCTTCTGGGAGGCATTTTTCTGTAAAGAATCAAACAACTTATTTAGCTTTTAAATCAAATCCTTTGCACAAAAGAAAATTTTTGTATAACAGAAATATCTCTTTTTGAAAAAGTTGTAATAGTTGAACTAAGTAAATTGCATGCTTCTTTACAGAATATAAACAGTTAAGGGAATAGGGTACATGGTATCACAGGGGTATAACTGGTGCAATAAATACGGTAAAGTAAAATAGGTGTAGTAAAGTAAGTGACAATGCTGAAAAGAAAAAGGTACTGATATATATAGATCAAAAGTTTTGGGTGGTACAAGTGTAAAGACGCTTCGGAAGTAAAAGAAAAAGGGTACAACAACCTACTCACTAGTCAGCAGATCTAGTCTATAAATACAACTCAAAAGTCTATTGATACATACTACACACTACTGTACATACTACACAATCACAACTCTAATCAGCATTTACATCTCTGGATCTCTGACTCAACTCCAAGGAAACTCTGGTCCTCCCAGCCTCTCAAAGTCCTCCATCACCTTAGTAGCCCATCTCAAAAGTGCATCAGGGCCTCGTCCAGGTAGTGTAGCTCCATGTAGCCTAGCCTCAAGAATCCTGCGTGTCACATGGATCTCCTCTCGGAGCTCCCTCATACCACGATCAAGATCTGTAGTCCTGATGATATGCTGCAGCTCTCAAATCTGGGCCAACAAGGAATCACGCTCCAATAGAAGAGCCTCATACCGGTAATAAGGAACTGGGGGCAATATAGACTGGAATGGGGCACCTGCAACTGAATGCTCAGTGGAATCTGAATCAGCTGGTGGGGGTCCTCTAACAGGTGGTCTCATGCCTGGGGGTGGAATAGCCTGCAGTGGTATGGGCTGCAACACAGGTGGAGGTAGAATAACTAACACTGGTGGAACAACAGGATGTGGATCTGAAGATGGTACTCCAACTGAGGGCTCTGAGTGATCAGCTGATACGGGGATGAAAGACTCGGCCATCGCTGCTATCTGAAATTATATCGCAATATAAGAATCTCGAACCACAACGCGAATCATACTAATACCTATTATACCGTAGCACTCAATCGCTCGACGTTCTATTTTTCTATTTCATACTTCTAATCCTAACCCTATACCCATTCCGGTCAACCTAGGCTTGTGTCAGTGATTTATAACCTGTAGCTCTGATACCAAACCTGTGGCGCCCTCCAAACCCGGGTCAGAAGTTTGGGGTCCACACACACCTTATTTATAACCTACTTATAACAATAATAAAGATAATAATAATATACAGTGACCCTACTTACCAACTACCATGGACCGTAACAGGTTAAGTATGCACACAAGCCAAACAAACACTTATATTACAAACCGTTCAAATCTCAACTATCCAAACTCAGAACTGAGTATTAAACATTATTACAAACTTTTACAAACCCAAAGTATCCCAAAAGAAGCCTACTAGCTTAACTCGATCAACCTGAACCCCTAGCTCTCGCGCTAGACTAGGGATCCTCGCTACCAACTGGTTCCTTCTTAACTGGAAAAGAACATAAACAATATCGCACAAATGAGCTAACTAGCTCAGCAAGTAACAATGACAAAACTAAGAATAATGATCATCAAGTGAAAAAGGTTATTTTACCAAGTGAACAATGAATTATGATTTAGAATTGGATATTATATTTTCATTTTAAAAACCAAGGTTAGGATGCTGATCAGTCATGCACTAACCCCGAGCAAAGCACACAACACTACTCTAACTACTGGATCCAAGGCACACATTGACCTAACTTTACCATTAATATGGTCTGACCACGAATCTGGTCCACAATTTTATAAAAACAATCCAATTCTAACATAATAACAGAATAAACAACGTAAAGCAATAAACAGAATCATAAACAACATTGAATATTCGATAAGGAAATGGTTTCAATCTTTAGAAGGGATTAGTATGGCAATTTCAAAGCTTGACTGTTAGGTAATGAAAGAATTGGATAACAAAGGAATCAATATTTCCGGGTTACCAGGAATTGGTCTTTCAAATCATAAGGTACAATGGTTTGAGTATATAAGTAATTCGGTTCAGTGTTTGGTATTTAGTTTTATGTATTTATGGAGTAATATCGTATGTTTATGGTTCGTATCTAGGTGTACAATAATCAATGGTTTAGAAAGAATAAGGTTTACGACTCAAGATCAATAGCTGGAATCAGGGTTTAGGGTTCAGTGCTTTAAAGCACTTGCAATATAGAACAAGACTATCAATCCACTACAATATATCTTGAGAAAGTTCAGAACACTTGCCTGGTACTAGCTTGCTATACTGCACTCACTTTCAATGACAACTGTCTTACTTCTCGACTATCTGTTTCCCTTTCCTACGCCTTGCCTCTTCTGCCTACATATCACAAGCATCTATCAATATTTAACTCATACGATTCTATTCGACATGTACTTCTATCTACCCTTCGTTTTACCCAAATCCGATTAATGGATTGAAAGTTATACTATAAAAAAGGAAACATCGAATATATAGACCGACAGTTAACCAAAAAGTCACATATAGCACATACCACATCAAATAATCAGTGATATATCATTTATAAAGAAGTCTCTGGTCATAAACAGGCTTTCGGGTATTTAAAATGATTTTTAAAACATTTTTCGGAATTAAAACGGGTCGTTGGATCAATTTCAGAGTAATAAACAGGGTTCGGTTGGCCAAATCTGGCTTCAAATCAATTTTATAATAATTATCGAGCCATGAAAATAATTTAAATAATATTTTAAAGCTCGAAACTATTTTTTGGAATTTTTAAATCATTTTTAAATAATTAAATCTAATTAAATAATTAATTAAAATCAATTAATAATTAATTAAATCAATTAATCAATTAATTTTCGAATTAATTGACCAGTTAATCAATTAAAAATTAACTGAAATTAATTAACTAATTAATTCAGATTTATTTTTGAATTAAAAATAATTTTTGGAATTAAAATAATAATTTTTAGAATTTTCAGAATTTAAAAATGAATTTTCATGATTAAAATAAATAGAAAATATGATTTTTGAATATTTTTAAAACAGGAATCCTAAATTTGCAAACTCTGGAAAGTTCAGGGATTAAACTTCATCATCCCCAATAATTGAGGTACTAAACTGTAATTTTACAGTTCCAGTCGCCGGAAAACACAGGGGTGGCCGGAGAACACGATTATGGCACTCTCACCTTACCATCTGCTCCAGATATACTCTACACAACACCAGGAACCTATTCTTGCAATCAAAACGCATAAATCATCCTTGTCCTGGCCGGAAAATGGCCAAGAACATCGCCGATTTCCGGCGAAACATCGAAAACTTCAAAACACAACTACCTTCGATTCAGACATCCTCTGTTAACGAGATATATACCAATCGATTGCAAATTTCATAAGGAACACAACCCACTATAAATCAACAGCTAATAACCCCTAAATCAAAAAGTCCCAAATTTCAATTGAAAACATTCATACGGGTTATAAACCCTAATTTTAAAATTCGAAGATTAAACTCAATTTTGAACATGTTTTTGAACTCCAAATCAGACATATGACATATGAAAATCATCAGGAAAACAGGCTCTGCAACATGCAATCATCAAATCATTCAAACAATCATCCGAACAAAAATTCATATTTTTAATAAAAATTATTCGAAAATAAACAAATTTCTAGAAAATAAACCTTGATTTCTGCAGGTATATGGTTCATAGAATTTGATAGTACACCTCAAGACCTTCGTTTTGAGTACTCGATCTTTCCAAACGGACTCCGGTAACACCTCCGATTGTTGGTTTGATTATCAGAAAAGTTTATGAATATAAGTATTTTCTCTGGAAAATTTTATAATTAGTGACTGCAAATGATTTTTGATACGGAATAAAATACGGTAAAGACTATTTATAATTACGGAAAATTAGTATCCCGTTGAATCATTCCGGATATAAAATGGTACGTTTATTTATAAAAACTGATCCAAACGGTACCGGTTTTCGGGATAATTAACCAAATCAGTATAATTTATACTGCGGTCTTGGTCTCAGCGCCTGGTTACACGTATTACGAGGTGATTACTGTGATAGTTTAATAAAAAGATCTCGTTTATCGAAAATACGAGTTTTATTGATTTACCGAAACGAATAATGTATCGAAAATGTTGCTCCAGGACCCGCGCAGGACAAACAGTACGCCGGATCGAAAAAGTCGAAACATGGAAAATGCTCGGAATATTACAATTAGGTTAGGAAGGAGTTCTCGGAAGAGTTTCGGGTTATAAAAACATAAAAACGGATGACGTCGGTTGGTTCCCGTTTGTATAAAATAGTTTTTAAATACTCGGAAAAACATTTTTTATAATCCATATAATTCCTCTAAAATCATAAATCATCATAAAAATAATTAGGAAGATATGATAATTATCTATATTTTATTTTGGACATATAAAAATTAAAATAATCAATTAATATTATTTTCAAACATCTAAACACATTTAACACTTAACAAATAATTCACAGAATAAATACTGAACACATATAATAATTATTTATTAGCAAAAATAATTACACGATATATCCCGGATATTACAAGTTGTGTATTTACATTTCTAACAAGCATTTACACAATTCACCGTTTTTTTTAAATAGAGGAAAATAAATAAAATCAGAGAGTTGATAACATTGGAAACTAAATGAAATTTTAGGGGGAGATAAAATTTAGAAAAAGAGGGAAAATGAAAAAAACTTTAATTTGAAATGAACGGCTTGCATTCAGATATGCTTTAATCTAACGATCAATAATATTTCTTATAATTTTTTAAAATAGTTACTAATAGTAAAAAATAATTTCATCCATGCATTTTTAGATTTTGATGAAATCAAGAACTATACCTGTTTTTTATAGAAAATGTTATAACATAATATGTTTAACAACGGTTTGTTTAAAAAAAATTTATTTTAAGGCCTTGTGTAAAGCTTCTTTGGGCAACGGATTTCCTGTTTAACCATTGTGTAAAACAAATCCAATAGAGGTCGTTTTATTAAACCATTGTCTGTATGCCAAAATTTTTTATTTTTAAAAATTTCGATGTTTGAAGTAGAAATGTCTATATTATATTCGAGATTCTAAATAAAAGATAAATTTGTCGTATTAGTTTTTAATTTTGATATGTCAATCATATTGTTAGAATATGTTATGTGCACTCTACTACAGATCCAAAGTTCAAGTAATCGGCTGATTACTCGCTTAAATCTGATTCGGCAAAATTATACTAATATTGTACACTTAGAAAATTCGGCAATTGAACAGACCAGTTTGGTTGGGTTTGAGAAATCTTATCGTATTCCATTTGTTAATGAGTGAGTGTTTAAGTCTCCGAATGATGATATTGTCTCCCTGGGGGAGTTTTGTGATTCTCCGTGTGTGTTTCTTACGGAGAGCGAGACACGAACCTCGAAACTTTTAGATGTTAATGAGTGAGTGTTTACGTCTCCGAATGATGATATTGTCTCCATGGGGGAGTTTTGTGAATCTCCGTGTATGTTTGTTATAGAGAGCGGGACTCGAAACTCGAAACTTTTAGGTGTTAATGAGTGAGTGTTTAAGGCTCCGAATGATGAGATTGTCTCCCTGGGGGAGTTTTGTGATTCACCGTATATCTTTGTTACGGATAACAGGATTTTAACCTCGAACCTCAAAAGTATTAATAATTGTCTATCAAATAAATAGGTTTATTTAGTCATCTCGTATCCCAATCGCGCCTCAAACCGTCTTCACATAGTCCTTATCGTCTACCCATACGCGTATTATTAACTCGTATATTAATTATTAACAGATAATACTCGATTAACCACATAATTCACATAAGCACATAAGCCACATAGTCATTTTAGGTTTAAAATAATTTTTAGGATCGAAATCGACTCGCTATTCGCTTAACTGGACAATATCTAACTCGTTTCTTGTTTTTCGGGATTTATTGGACTCGTCTCTATACGCAATAAGGCTTATAATTAAATATATATCAAAATTCAACTAGCTTCTAAAGGATATTAGGATTTAATATTATTTTTAATGAAAACATATCATTTTCCTGAGTCAAAGGGCTTTCGTTTCGCTCGAATCAGATAAACGGTTCAATTATTATTCGATAAATACAGATAAAACAATTTATTATTCAATATAAATAATTATTACTAATTATTAAACCTTAAAAATATTTTTAAATAAATATTTAAGAAAAAACAGAATTAAAAATGATTTTTCCATAATTTTTGAAATTAAAATAAATTTATTATGATTTATTGAAAATTATTTGATTAATTATCAAAATAATTAATCATTTTTTAAATAAATAATAAATAATTAAAGTAATAAATAATTCTAATTTTTAAAAATATTTCACAATTATTTATAATATAAATCAATTAATTAAATAATTAATTTATCATTTTATAAAATAAATAAAAACAAATTTGATAATTAATAAAAATAAAAATAAAAATAATTTCTCAGAAACACTTGTTAGAAAACCAACTCTGACAAAAATGGATCAAAACCGGGTTGCAAAACGGGTTGCAACCGGGTCACCAAGAACAATCGGGTCAGGAAGAACTTACCGAAAAATTCCCAGTTTCCAGTGGGTTTCCCAGATTCCGATTAGCCAAATTCAGGCCATAACTACAATCGTTTAGTGTGTTTGATAGCTGGGATCGATCCTAAATCACTTCACTAACACATATCAATCATCCAACTACCAGAATTATCCCAGAATCACAAACTCCGACCAAACCGGACTCAAAATCCGACCAGAAACCGATCTGCTTCATCTGTACATGAAACTTCATGTTCTATAGTGCAAATGAAAGCTTATAAACTGTATAATCAAACCTCTGTCCTCTAAACAACCTCATCTTTCTCTAAAATCAAACACGCTCAATTGAAAATTAGGCATAAACCTTAAAAATCGAATATCACTTTCCAAGAATCGTTTGTTCAATTAAATGTCATGAATCGATTGTAAATCATCATATGAAGCTATATTAATCATCAAATCATCCTAATAACCCTAGAATCAAAAAGTACCAAATCGGGTATAAACCCTAGAAATCGAAAATAAAAAATAATGAATTAAAATATGAAATTGATGGTGGAAACAGAAAGAACAGATCAAACCCTTCAATTTGGGTACTTGAATCACACGATTTGATGCAGAAATCAACTTGAAATCACGGCTTGATTGTTTGACCCGACCCTGGAATACATAGACCTGGAAATAGTGGAATACGACACGTGAACACGGAATGAAACGACGCGAATAATTAGTGTTTGGGTTCGAAAATTTGGTACATGAACATGAAAGTACACGAACGCGAAAAAACACGGATATAATTAGTGTCGGGTCTGGGTTTTTGATATAGGTACACGACACGGAACGAAAGTACACGGAATAAATAAATAGTTAATTTTTTTTTAAAATAATATCTATATATATTTATATATATATATATATATTACATACAAAATATGAATCTTACGTATTCTAAATAATATATATATATATATATCTAATTGTACTTTGTAAATACTAAAAGTCTAAATGATCATGGATGCAAAAAGGAACAAGGAAGATTATGTAGTTGACTTTATGATTTTAATTTCTTTGAAATGTTGAACAATTTTTAATTTGTTGTACACAAAAACATTTTCACTTATTTCGTTCTTTTGTATTCAGAACTTTGTTGTTCACTATTTAAGACCATTTAATTATCTATTGCTTTTTTTAATATTTAATATTTTTTGTATATAATCTGTGTACTTTAGTGTACCAAAGCGGGTAAACACGAATATATTAGTGTCGGGTTAGTGTCACCAAATTGGTACACGAATCCAAATACGGGTTGGGTTCGGATTTAAGGTTTATTACACGAAAATACACGAAACGTTTGTACACGACACGGAACATTGCCAGGTCTAGGAATAGCCGACCCGAATTTTAGAGAATTTTAATTATTTTTCTAATTTTCAGTAATTAATTAATAATAATTAAATACAAATTAGGCTATTTAGAGTAGGTAAAATAATACTCCTAATTAAAATTAAGGCCCTAATATACATCTATAAAAATTAATTGCCTCTAATTTTATAATTTTTGAGTATTAAATTTTAATTTTTAAATATTTTATATATACAATATATATGCTAAAATTTCCCAAAAATTGTGAATAATTTAAAAATACAAAGAAATGGTACAAATGAAAGTCCTATAATTTTATTAAAATAAAAATGTGATTTTTGTGGGGTTTTTAACCCCCAATGAGGCCCAAAAAAGTCATTTTTCACGAAAGGAGAAAAAATATAAAATATCTAGATGTTCAGAATAACGCGATGGTACAAGTTGTTCTATGAAAAATAAAGCCAATTATTTTATTTGAAATATCAGCTATAAAATCATCGTTCAGGTCGTATAACTTTTGGTACGAAGGCTTTAAATACGAAATAAAATAGCCAAAAAATATCCTAAAAATACCTAAACAATACATAATACACACAGCACGCAACAATTAGGGTTTTATAGCTAATTATATATAAATGACATATTAAAGTACATAATTTATTATTAATACAATATAATACTAGTGTAATTTCCCAGGCATTACTTCCTCCCCCCTAACAGGATTCTGTCCTCAGAATCTCGCTAAGAAAACAAATGGGGATATTTTTCTAGCATGTCACTCTCAAGTTCCCAGGTTAACTCTTCAACCATAGGATTTCTCCATAAGACTCGCACTAAATATACAGACTTATTTCGCAATATTTTCTCTTGCCGATCTAGAATTCTTATTGGTTGTTCTATATAAGACAAATTAGGTTGAATCTCTATCGGCTCATATTCTATTACATGTCTGGAATCAGGATTATATCGCTTAAGCATTGACACATGGAATACGTAATGAATATGTTGCATGTGAGGCGGTAAAGCTAATTCGTACGTATCGTTCTCGACTTTCTTCAAGATTTCAAATGGACCAACATATCGTGGCTTTAATTTACCCTTGTTACCAAATCGGGTCAACCCTTTCCATGGAGATATCATGAGTAATGCATGTTCTCCTTCTTGGTAGTCCATGCCTTTCCTAGCTTGATCTGCATATTTGTGTTGTCGATTTTGCACTGCTTCAAGTCACTTTCGGATAAGTTTTATCTTCTCTTTGGTTTGTTGAATCAATTCTGGAGCTAAAATTTTGTGTCTCGAATTTCATCCCAATACACAGGCGATCTGTATTTTCTTCCGTATAAAGCTTCGTAAGGTGGCATTCCAATGCTCGCGTGATATTTGTTGTTGTAAGAAAATTTAACTAACTGTAAATGCTCGTCCCAACTGCCTTCGAAATCAATCGCACCGACTCGTAACATGTCTTTAATGGTTTGGATAGTTCTTTCACTTTGTCCATCTGTTTGCGAATGATAAGCGGTGCTCATGTTTAATTTGGTACCCAGACATTCTTGAAATTGTCTCCAGAATCTTGAATTAAAGTGTGGATCTTGATCAGATCCAATAGATACTGGGATTCCATGTCGCATTACAATTTCCTTAAGATATAAGTGCACTAAATTTTCGAGTGAAAATCTTTCATTGATTGGTAGAAAATGTGCTGACTTCATTAGTCTGTCGATAATTACCCATATTGCTTCATGATTTGCTCTGGCCTTGGAAGTCCTACCACAAAATCCATGGGTAAATGTTCCCATTTCCATTCCGGAATATCGAGTGGTTGTAATAATCTGCTTGGACGTTAATGTTCTGCTTTGACTCGTTGGCATGTGTACCATTTACTTACCCACTCGGCTATTTCTTTCTTCATATTTGGCTACCAAAAGTTTTCTTTCAAGTCTCGATACATTTTCGTGCTTCCTGGATGTATGGAATATTTTGAGTTGTGAGCGTCTCGTATATTTCTTCTTTCAGTTCTGGTACATTAGGTATCCAGATTCTTGATGAAAAGCGTAGAATTCCTTCATTATCCTTCTGAGTTATGATTTCTTCTCCAGTTAAGTTTTTGTCATCTCGACTCATCACTTCTTCTTGACATCTTCGAATCTTTTCCAACAGTTCCGGCTGGAAAGTCATTGCATAAATAGCTTCAGTGGATTCATTTGGAATATGAATCTCAATTTCCAATTTTTCAAATTCTTTGGCTAATTCTTCTAAAGAAGTCAACATATACAATCTTTCTTTTTGGCTTAGCGCTTCGGCCACGACATTCGCTTTTCCTGGATGATAGTTGTTAGAAATATGTTGTGAACTTGATGATAAATTATACAAAACACCTTAGTAGATTTAACTTAGTGAATTTTGTAGCACTCGACGGATGATCAAATATAGTCCCGACGGATGATTCAATATAATCCCGACGGATGATGATTTGACATCCATCAAGTGAGTAGCGTATGTAATAATAAGTATTGTAGCATATTTCTGCAAACAACTTTGTGTAGATTCTGTAGGAGCTTATGAGTCATGTTGACTACTAGTAGATATGCATAATAGGTTGATTAATTGTAAATATGAGATGTCTTGTAATTCTACATAAGTGAAATGAAGTCAAGTGTCAAATAGCTACCGGACTGATGATCAACAAAGCTACCCGACGGATGATCAACAAAGCTACCCGATGGATAACAAGAATGTACTTGACGGATGATCAGTTCAAATATATGTTGACAGTGATAACACAGTCACATGCGTTGGGTGTTTGCAAAAGGAATGTGGCAGCCTGTTTAGGAGGAAATTGAGAACAAAGAAGCATTACCACTTCCATGCAAGTTGTGAAGATTTTCAAAGATGCTGGAATAAAGTAATGAAGCAGCATGGAGTTAGACTTGATAGGTTTTGTTTTATTATCATGTCTTATTATCATGTAAACTTGGTGATATATAAACCAAGTGTAGCTAGTAGAATGAACTTAACTAAGCAAACACGTTTTAGGAGAGAAATAGAAAAAGCTGTATTTGTCAAGAAATTCTCTAGAATTTGTTTGTTCAACTTGTAAAGTAGCTGTGAGCCAATTTGAGCTTCACAGAGTTCTTAAATCGATATATATATATATATATATATATATATATATATATATCTGGTGGATACATTCAAATCCACCAGAAAGTTTTAAAGACTTGTGTTTTTATTACTTTGTGTTTGATTTATTTAATCCTTTCATTCCGTAATTTGCAAATCAAAACACATATATATCTGTCGAGTTAGAACTATTTTAAAATCTTGAAAAAGTAGCAAGAATTACATTCAACCCCCCTTCTGTAATTCTTGTTGTATTGTTAGGGTATAACAATTGGTATCAGAGCAAGTTCTTGAAGTACAAAGAGTGTAAAGATCACAACAAACAGCAAGATGAACAAGAAGGATGTTGGAGTTAAAATTCCTTTTCTGGACAAAGACAATTATCACCACTGGAAGGTGAAGATGCACGTACATCTTCTTTCCCAAGATGAGGCCTATGTGGATTGCATAGAGAAATGTCCTCATGTACCAATGAGAGCTGCAACAGGAAATGAACCATCTGTTCCCAAGCCTAGGCATGAATGGTCAGATCCTGATATTGAGCAAGTCAGGAAAGACAAGAAGGCCATGAATATATTATTCAATGGAGTTGATGGTGATATGTTTGATAATATCATTAACTACAAAACAAACAAGGAGGTTTGGGACACTATCCAGATTATTTGTGATGGTACTGAGCAAGTAAGGGAGAATAAGATGTAGCTGCTAATTCAGCAATATGAGCACTTCCATTATGAAGATAGTGAGTCTCTTACTGATATTTTTAGTAGATTTCAAAAACTACTAAATGCTCTGAATTTGCATGGAAGAGTCTATCAGACAAAAGACTCTAACCTCAAGTTTCTTAGATCTCTTCCAAAGGAATGGAAACCAATGACAGTCTCATTGAGAAATTCTCAGGATTACAAGGAGTTTACCTTGGAGAGACTGTATGGCATCCTGAAAACTTATGAGCTTAATATATAGCAAGATGAGAGGATGGAGAAAGGAAGGAAGAAAGGAGGGTCCATAGCACTGGTTGCTGAGTTAGAGAAGGAGAAAGAGATGAAGGTATAAGCTATTAAGTCTACTTCAAAGGTCTGTAAGAACAGGGGTAAAGGGCTGGTAGCTGAAAATGAAGATCAGTTGAGCGAAGATGTCATGGATGATATTGATGAGCATTTAGAATTCCTTTCCAGAAGATTGCTAAGCTCAAGTTCAAAAAGAACTTTAGAGCAGCCAAGCCAAGTAGAAACATGGTGGATAAATCCAAATTCAAATGTTTCAAATGTGGCTTGGCAGGGCATTTTTCCAGTGAGTGTAGAAAGTCAGATTCCAGCAAAAAGAAGTTTGAGCCTGTTGATTACAAACAGAAATATTTTGAGTTGCTCAAGAAAAAGAAAAGGGCTTTCATTACACAGGAAAATGACTGGGCAGCTGATGGATTGGATGAAGATGAAGATATAAGCTATGTCAATCTAGCCCTGCTGGCCAAGTCTGATGAAACAGAAACAAGTTCTTCAAATAATCAGGTAATCAGGTAATCATGACTAACCTAGCTCATTTATCTAATGCTGAGTGTAATGATGCAATCAATGATATGTCTATAGAATTATATCACTTGTGTGTTACACTTAAGTCCCTCACTAAGGAAAATGCTAAAATTAAAGAAAACAATTTGTTTTTAAGTGAGAGGAACAATGTGCTAGAGTCTCAGTTTATTGAATTTGAAAAATTAAGAATTGACTGTAAGATTGCTAAGGATGAATTAACCGAGTCCTTGAAGAAAGAAGAGATTTTAAAGAAGTAGCTTGAATGAGAACAAGAAGTGATTAAAGCATAGAAATCATCCAGAGATGTTCATGCTCAAATCACTAAAGTTCAAGGTATTGAGTCCTTTTGCGATGCAGCCTGGAAGAAGAGTAAGGAGAAGCTGGAATCCAATTTGGTTGAAGGATTGCTAACAGATGTGGACTCGACGGATGATGAGGATCATCCTTCGGATAATCAAAAGGATTATCCGTCGAGTGACAAAGAGCCACATATGTT
The DNA here is from genome assembly GCF_009905375.1 of Apium graveolens. Classification (NCBI taxonomy): domain Eukaryota; kingdom Viridiplantae; phylum Streptophyta; class Magnoliopsida; order Apiales; family Apiaceae; genus Apium; species Apium graveolens. The sequence goes on from NC_133652.1 coordinate 189,568,690, forward strand.
AGTTGTGAGTAAACATGTGAGCAAAGCTAAGCTTGCTAAGCTAATTGAAAAATATGGATCAGTTTCCAAAAACTTTATTTCGAGAGAATCAAGTCAAGTGGAGAAGGAGAAGAAAGTTAATGTTGGTCATCTGTCCATCAAACAATTGAATGACAAATTAGAAAAGATTGAGGTTAAAACAAAAACTAAAAAGAAAAACAATAGAAATGGGAAAGTAGGAATTAACAAGCATAATAACTACACACCTGATAAATATGCACCAAGAAAAATCTGTGTTAAGTGTGGTAGTGTTAATCATCAGTCTATTAATTGCAAACTTTCCATGCCTACTCCTGTGTCTGTGCCTCTCTCTTTTCCTAACATGACTGCTATGCCTACCATGCCTATGAATGCTATGTCTACTCAGAATATGAATGCACAATTTTCTAATATGCCATTTGCACCTAATCCTTATTATGCTGTATTTAGTATGCCTCAAATGCCATTTAGCATGCCTTACTGAAATAACATGTTTGTAAACAACATGCCTTTCCCGGTTAATCAAAATATGCTTGATAATTCTGGTTTAATGATTGGTTTCAAAGGTCCAACTCAAATGACTAAGGATGAATCAGAAATTCCCAAGTCAAATGAGATCAAACCTAAGAAACCAAAGAAGAAAGCTAACAAGGCAGGACCCAAGGAAACGTGGATACCAAAATCAACTTGATTTGGTTTTGATGTGTATATGTAAATAGAAAGAATCTTTGGTACCTGGATAGTGGTTGTTCAAGGCACATGACTGGAGATTCTACCCTGCTCATAGAGTTCAAGGAAAGAGTTGGCCCAAGTATGACTTTTGGAGATGACAACAAAGGTTATACTGTGGGATATAGCTTGATTTCAAAAGACAATGTTATCATTGAAGAGGTTTTTCCCTAGTGGATGGTCTCAAGCATAATTTGTTGAGTATCAGCCAGCTTTGTGACAAGGTCAATTCAGTAACCTTCAATTCAGAAGCCTGTGTTGTGATAAATAAAAGAAGCAACAAAGTGGTTCTCATTGGAGTGAGAAAAAGAAATGTGTATCTAGCTGACTTCAACTCATCTAATGCAGAATCTGTCACTTTTCTTCACAGTGAAGCAAGTCAAGATGAAAGTTGGCTATGGCACAAGAAGTTATCCCATCTAAACTTCAAGACCATGAATGAGCTTGTCAAGAAAGAACTGGTTAGAGGCATTCCTCAAGTAGAGTTTTCTAAGGATGGATTGTGTGATGCCTGCCAAAAAGGAAAGCAGATCAAAGCATCATTCAGAAAAAAGCTTGATTCAACAATTGAAGAACCTTTGCAATTGCTACAAATGGATTTATTTGGACCAGTCGTCAATGTGTTGTCCATCTCTAGGAAAATATTTTACCTAGTAATTGTGGATGATTTCTCAAAGTTCTCTTGGACATATTTCCTAAAGTCTAAAGATGAGGCTAGTGAAATCATCATAAATCACATAAGGCAAGTCAATAATCATCCTGATTTTAAAGTAAGGAGAATGAGGAGTGACAATGGAACTAAGTTCAAGAATTCTGTGATGAGACATTTTGTGAAGAGAATGGGATAATGCATGAGTTTTCTGCAGCAAGAACTCCACAACAAAATGGAGTAGTGGAAAGAAAGAACAGATCTCTTATTGAAGCTGCAAGGACAATGCTTGAAGAATCAAAGTTACCAACATATTTTTGGGCTGAAGCTGTGAATACTGTCTGCTACACTTAGAATATTTCTTTGATTAATCAATCAAAGTGTAAGACACCCTACCAATTGTTCAAGAACAAGAAACCAACTCTAAATTTTATTCATGTCTTTGGCTGCAAATGTTTTATCTTGAGGAATCAAACTAATCAACATGGAAAGTTTGATGCTAAAGTAGATGAAGGAATTTTTGTTGGATATACTGTGGGAAAGGCATATAGGGTCTACAATATAAGAACCAACATTGTTATGGAATCAATACATGTGTTTGATGACAAGATTTTTCTGCATTATCCTTATTCATTGTTTCTTGATCACTTTCATCATCACTGTCATCACTAACCATCTACAACTAATGAAGCACATGATTCAACATCTATCGAGTTGCAAAATGCTTCATCCGTCGGGAGACAATCAGCTTCATCTGTCGGGACACAAAGTGCACCATCCGTCGGGTCATTAAGAGAAGCTGAAAGTCAGAATAGATCACTTACAGAAAGTACCCCATTCTCAAATCAAAGATTCACAAACTCAGGGGGAGTTTCTAATAATCAAAACTCAATCACACATCAAGACAACAATGAGGCCTCTTCATCTAGAGCTAATCTACCTCAACAAAGAAAATGGACTAAAGATCACCCTTTTGAGCTCATCATTGGTGATACATCTTCTGGAGTTCAAACAAGTAGAACAACTCAAGAAGAATGTCTATCCAGTAGCTTCCTATCTAAGGAAGAACCAAAGAATGTAGAAGAAGCTTTGTTGGATACTGATTGGATTTTAGCTATGCAGGAGGAGCTAAACTAATTTGAAAGGAACAAGGTATGGAAGCTGGTACCCAAGCCTAAAGGAAAGAATCCAATTGACACCAATTGGGTATTCAGAAACAAGATGGATGAAAATGGCATAGTAGTCAGGAACAAAGCTAGATTGGTTGCTAAGGGCTATTGTCAACAAGAAGGAATAGATTTTGATGAAACTTTTTCTCATGTTGCAAGACTTGAAGCCATCAGAATTTTCATAGCCTATGCAGCTCATGCCAATTTCAAAGTCTATCAAATGGATGTCAAAAGTGCTGTTCTGAATGGAGATTTGGAGGAGGAAGTCTATGTTAGTCAGCCTCCTAGTTTTGAAGATCCAAATTTCCCAAATCATGTCTACTATCTTTTGAAAGCACTTTATGAACTGAAGCAAACACCTAGAGCCTGGTATGACACTTTATCCAAGTTTCTTTTGGAAAATCACTTCACAAGAGGTGATTTAAAATGTTAATGGCTCTAGTATACTTGTTCAAATATATGTAGATGATATTATATTTGGCTCTACAGATGAAAAACTTTGCAAAAAGTTTGCCAAATTGATATAAAGTAAGTATGAAATGAACATGATGGGAGAACTAACTTACTTTCTTGGTTTGCAAGCTAAGCAAGTTAGTAATGGAATATTCATTAGTCAAACTAAATACATTCATGATCTTTTAAAGAAATTTGATCTAATGGATTGCACATCTGCAAAAACTCCCATGGCCACTGCAACTAAGCTTGAATTAAACACTACTGAAAAGTCTGTGGATATTTCAAGCTATAGGGGCATGGTTGGCTCACTTCTGTACTTAACAGCTAGTAGGCCAGATATAATGTTTGCTACTTATCTTTGTGCTAGATTTCAAGCTGATCCTAGAGAATCTCACCTAGTAGCTATTAAGAGAATTTTCAGATATCTCAAGAGAACACCAAAACTTTGCATTTGGTACCCTAGAGATTCTGGTTTTGATCTAACTGGTTATTTAGATGCAGATTATGCAGGTTATAGAATAGACAGAAAAAGTACAATAGGAACCTGTCAATTTCTAGGGAACAAGCTTGTGTCCTGGTTCAGTAAAAAGCAAAATTCAGTTTCTACTTCTACAGCTGAAGCTGAATATATTGTTGTTGGTAGTTACTGTGACAGATTTTGTGGATGAAAAACCAATTGTTGGACTATGGTCTACAAGTGGATAGAATTCCCATTTTCTGTGATAACACAAGTGCAATTGCCGTCACTGAAAATGCAGTGCAACATTCAAGAACAAAGCACATAGACATCAAGTACCACTTCATAAGGGAACATGTGATGAATGGTACTATGGAACTGTATTTTGTTCCAAGTGAAAAATAGCTTGCAGTTATCTTTACCAAGCCACTTGATGAATCCACCTTTTCAAGGTTGGTACGTGAGTTAGGTATGCTTAATTATTCCTGAATCATTTCAGATATTTTTGCAAGTTTTAATGCCGCCAGAAATTTAATTGATTTTTCTGTTTTGGATGAAATTTTGGCTAAGTCAAAATTTACATCCCGACGGATGCTCATTATCCATCGAGTTTGATCATCCGTCGGAATATTAATTGTTAATAAAAATCAATTATTTTTCTGGAGTATTTTATAACTAGATGGATAACTGATTTATCCTCATCCGTCGAATTGTCTCAATCCTAGCCGTTAAAACTCTAAACATTATCCATCGCGTATACTTACAGTTTGCAAGCATGACACGACGGATAAGTGACATAATTTTTATAGTTTATTTATATTTAAACGGCTATTTTGGGCAATTTTTATTGGTCACTTTATTTTACTTTATTGATTTTGACAGTTCATTTCTGAGAGTATAAATTCTAAATTCATTTTTTATTCTTCTCTTTTATCATTCTCAAGATTCAATTGCTCTAACTTCTTTCTTCTCAAAAGCAAATACTTTCTCTGCAAATTTCCCAATCTCTAACAATGGCACCAGTGGTCAAAATCATGTCTCAAATTGGATATATCTACGAAAAGAACAACTTCACAGATCTAGTGAACAAGGAGATTCAACAGTCTGGAGACTACCACAAAATGATGGATTTTGTGAAAGGCTGTAAACTCAACTATGCTATGTTGGAATCTCCCAATATCTACTATGAGGTTGTAGAAGAGATATGGGCAACTTTAGTGTACAACTCAGCTGACAAGACCATTACATTCACTCTAAAAGGTAAGCAGTTTTGCATATATAATGACATTGTCAAAGCATGTTTTAGAATTCCTGATAATACTGCTACTGCTCCACACACAGACACTGACATAGTTAACATGCTAAATTCCACGGGCTACGTATTTACTACCTCTAAGTTAAGTGAAATTAGGAGGTTAGGTCTTAGAAAGGAATGGACCTTTTTGTGTGATGTGGTAACTAAGGTATTCTATGGTAAGATTAGTAACTTTGATTCTGTTAACATTTCTATGCTTTATATGCTAGTTACTAATAATTACTTTAATTTCAGTGACTTGGTTTTGTTTGAGTTAGGCTTTAATTTAGGAGAACTCAATAAGAGAGGTAAAAGTGTCTATTATGCTAGATTCTTTATAATGCTTGCTAAACATCTCATTGAGAACATTATAATTGAGAACCCGACAAACAAGCTAAATTATTGGGTTCAAGAAAGAAGGATTATTGCAGATCTCAACAGGACAAACTGCCACAAAGAGGTGCCTCTCTTTTATTTTCCAATCATGGAGGGACCTCAGGTAAGTAAGGTAATTTCAACTGTCTCCACTCCTCCAACCTCACACACTTCTTTGCCTTCAAATGTAGCAATGGCATTTGTGTCAATGACCCAACAGATGCCTACCCAAGCTACTAAACCACAAATTTCAAAATCTAAGTCTAAGAAAGCCCCCTTTGGTTTCTTTCAAAAGAAACCAGTTGCAAAATCCACTAAAACCAAATAGGGGAGTGTGAAGGAGGGTAAGCAAGGTGAGGGACAGGGTGGAAATCAAAGAAACCCTAAGGATAAGGCTGGTGAGAAGAGTGTATCCAAACCTAGCCACACCACAGTTTCCCAATAAACTGTGGTTGTTAATAAGGAAATAAGCTCAATTCTAGTTTTATCCTCCCAAAAAGATGTTACTATTGAAACAAGCTCCCAACCAGGAGCACAGGCCAAGAGGGGTAGGGACACTAGCTCACCACAAACTTATGCTAGAAAGAAAATATCAAAAACCCTTGCGGATGCACAGGGCACACACAGTGCAAACTGGTGCTAAAGACCCAATCATTGCACCATCTCAAAGTTAGGTTGCTCTGGCTCCAATAAATGTAGAGTCACAACCAAAATCTCTAATAATTGAAGCACCTGATACACCAAATTCTCCCACACACTCACTGGATGTTGACATGATAAATACATCACTTCCAAATTCTCCATCTTTAACTCTATTAGAGAAGCCAAAAATCCAAGCAAGTGAACATCATCTTTTAGATGATTTGTTGGCTCACTTGCCATTTCTTTCTGAGTCTGTTGAGACATCTGTGCCAAAATTTTCATCAATCTGCACAGAGTCTACAATAGTCTCCACCGCAAACTCATTCATTTCTTCTATCCCGGTAGATATTCATCATCCGTCGAGTAGTGATTGTATCCCGACGGATAAGCCTAACAGCAGTCATCCGTTGGATAGCCAAACTACTATCCTGATGGATATTCCTCATCCGTCGGGTGTCTCTGCACAAGTTAAAATTTCTTCAATTTTCACAAGTGAAGACGACTTAGTAGTAGTACAATCACTCTTAGGACTGAGGGAAGGGAGTTAATTGAGTGAGAGGCTGGGTTGCTCCCAGACAAAAGGAGAGAATAAGAGTGAATCCATGCAGTCCATTTCTTCAAGACTGGAAAAAGTGAGGAGGATTCCCGCCTTAGATGGTGAAGGTAAGGGTGTGAGGGTGGAAGCCAAGGGGAGCCCTTGATGCAAAAAGAGAGAGATCATGAGAGAAAATCAGGTTCAGGAGTGATAAGAATGGAATCCATTGCAAGTGATTCAATGAGTGTCAATGATGCTTAAAGGAAAAGGCTATTTCAGCAAAAATATCAAGCTATCATAGATTCTATTTTCCTGGATAGTGAGACATTTACTCATCCTGTTACAGCTTACCAAACTCTAGCTGTGCAGGGAAATGAGGAGGCTGAAAGGATTCTAAATTTGGTGCACTCTATACAATCTCTTCAAAGAGCATAGGATGCAATCACTGCTATGCCTTCCAACACTAGCAGTGATTTTAAACTGGCTAAAGATTTATTTGGGGATGCTGGTGGGGATGATAAAGAAGACAGTATGAGCATAGGGGGAATGCAGATATTATTTCCTGGATGCTAACAAAAGAATATTTCTACTCACATCTCCAATCAACACTATTCAAGATGATCCATGACACCCAAACATTCATTCAAGCATCTACTAATGCGAGCACAAAGAAGCTACTCACATTTCACCTTGAAGCACTCCAACTGCACAAAATTCAAGCCCTCCAACACAGTCAAAGTGTGGATAAAATCAAGCAAGAAATTTCTGAAGTAAAACAAGATTTCATAGCATGGTTGGATGCTAGAATTCCTGGAACCACTATGACTGAAATAGCTCACAAGCTAAGGAAGGAGGTTGATCTCAATAGAAAAGTTGAGGTCATGGACTCAAGATTATCTGATGTATAGAAGTCAATGGCCAAGATACTCACTAATCAAGAAACTCAGACTGCTCTACTCCAATAATTGGTGGCTGCTCAACTCCCTCCCACTCAACAACTTGATGCTAACAAAAGGTGGGAGAAAGGCTCAAATGAGGGGGGAAAAAGGCTCAAGTGAGGGGGAGAAATAGCTCAACATACAAGTCAACAAAGTGATTGTGTCAACAATTTCTTTCACAAAGCCACCAGTCATGGACATCATTGACATCATAAATCTGGCAGAAGCAAAACTAAACACAGATGACAAAATGCTAAAGATTGATGTAGTAGCAGCTGAGAAAGAGTTAAAAGAAAAATGGAGATAGATAGATGCATAAATTCAATAAAAGTTTGGGCCAATTCAGAAGCCAAAAAAAACATTCATTCATCACTCTTAAGTCAAGAACATTTCTGTGAATGAAATGAGTATGAATTATTTGGAAAAAGGACAAACATCTTGCATCAAATTTCCAAAAGCAGATTTCATCATGAAGCCTAAAAGAAACTACTCAAAATTTTCATACAAGAATCCTATGGATATTGTGTATGAGATACCTAGGCCAGATGAGAAGAAGCTATTGGCTAGGTCAATTGCCTTTTACAAAGATCCAGCTGATTCAACACTCAAAAGAAGATTAGCCAAGATTTACAGAAATGGTAAGGAAATTTGTGTGGTGGATGGACACCCCATGTTCATGGAAGCTAATAAGGAAGAAAAAGAAAGAATTAGGTAAGAAAAGAAGCAAGCTGCTCTGGATGCTAAAAGGCCTAAACAAAAGAAGAAGCAAGTTGTTATCTTGGACAAGCTTCAAGCTGTAAAAACCACAACAGAAATTCCTGTACAACAAAATGTAATTGCTGAACCTAAGGATCAGAAAGTGCAAGAAGAACCACAACAGAAAAGAAGATTCAGATACAAGCTCCATTCCAAGAGAAAATTGGACTTTAGTGATGAAGAAATGAAAGACAATATTCCTAAAAAGTCCACAACTTCAACTCAAACATCAAAACCCTCAGTGGTATTTGAAGAATTCAAGGGGTGGATCCAACTAGGAACATTCATGGTGAGCCCATTATTCCTAAAGATGAGCCAGTGGACTGGGATAGTTTGCCAATTCCTGAGCTGAACTTTCCTATCTTCAAGCCAAAGAAGACAAAGATTAGAGCTAGCAAGAAAGTGAAACCAGTGACTCTCAAATCCAAGACCCTAGTAAAATCTCAATCCACAGTCAACAAAGGAGATATGTTGTACATCTGTGACATCAAAAAGTTTTCTGACATTAACCTCTACTTAGATGAATCGGAAGAAGTTAGAGGAATTGATGCTCACAGACATCTTCCTGAAAGACTGGTATTCAAATACAAGGGAGGAAAAGAGATCATATGGCCACTTCATAGGATCCTTCTAGAAAGTCAATATGCTCTAATAAAGATCTACTCATCATTCAAAAAGAACTTTGGGTACCATGTAACTACTAGAAGATTAGTTCTAAAGAAGATTGAGGAGCCGAGGAGTAATAGAGCCAAAGATGCACTTCCAAAAACTCTGTCAATTCCCTTCACAGGAAAGAGAGTGCATTTGAGGCCTTATTGGTTGATGGAATTCAGGGATGAAAAGGGAGTTAGAATATTATTCAGATTGGAGGACCAGTTGAGTATCTCTAGCAATGAGACTCTATTGGAAGTGCAAGGAATGCTAGATCTCTCAGAAGCATATGAACTTGAATTCCGTAGACAACTCTGAAACCAGATAGAAGAGAACAACATGAGGCTTGGGAAGAAATCCAGAAAATCAAGGAAATAGATTCATTTACTCAGACTAGAAGAGCACCTTGATAATGATTGTGAGCAACTTTTTTGTATACTTTGCACTATTCAATTTTCAGTAAATATTGCAGTACTTATCAGTTTTATCTACTATTTTCAGTCTGTATTCTTAGAGTGTTCTGTTATCATCAAGTTTCTCTTAATTTATGGCTATAATTCCAGTAGCTATAAATTGGGGGAGATTGTTAGGAATATGTTATGAACTTGATGATAAATTATACAAAACACCTTAGTAGATTTAACTTAGTGAATTTTGTAGCACTCGACGGATGATCAAATATATTCATGACGGATGATTTAATATAGTCCCGACGGATGATGATTTGACATCCATCGAGTGAGTAGCTTATGTAATAATAAGTATTGTAGCATATTTCTGCAAACAACTTTGTGTAGATTCTGTAGGAGCTTATGAGTCATGTGGACTACTAGTAGATATGCAGAATAGGTTGATTAATTGTAAATATGAGATGTCTTGTAATTCTACATAAGTGAAATGCAGTCAAGTGTCAAATAGCTACCCAACGGATGATCAACAAAGCTACCCGACGGATGATCAACAAAGCTACCCGACGGATAACAAGAACGTACCCGATGGATGATCAATTCAAATATCTGTTGACAGTGACAACACATTCACATGCGTTGGGTGTTTGCAAAAGGAATGTGGCAGCATGTTTAGCAGGAAATTAAGAACAAAGAAGCATTACTACTTCCATGCAAATTATGAAGATTTTCAAAGATGCTGGAATAGAGTAATGAAGTAGCATGGAGTTAGACTTGATAGGTTTTGTTTTATTATCCTGTCTTATTACCATGTAAACTTGTGATATATATAACAAGTGTAGCTAGTAGAACAAACTTAACTAAGTAAACATATTTTAGGAGAGAAATAGAAAAGGCTGTATTTGTCAAGAATTTCTCTATAGTTTGTTTGTTCAACTTGTAAAGCAGCTGTGAGCCAATTTGAGCTTCACAGAGGTCTCAAATCGATATATATATATATATATATATATATATATATATATATATATATATATATATATATATATATATATATATATATATATATATATATATATAACAGTAGGGAGAGTAATATAGTAAGACTAAGACTAAGACATGGTATGCATATTAACACAAAATATTAAAACATTAAAACATGATATGAACCACAAAATATTAAAACATTAAAACATGATATGAACAAGAATAGGTTTTGAAATTACTTGGAAACGCTTTTGATTATATAACTGAAAGTAATCGGCCAGTCTTTGTGTTACAATATGAGAAAACTTGAAAATAAACTTCGGAAATATGAACTGCTATCACTGGTACAAGATGTGTATATTATCTGCTCTCTAATTTCAAGTGTGTTTATTACTCTCTTCTTCTTCCTATTTATAGAAGGATGAGGAGTCTAATTTCTTGAAACAGCATCATTCTTTTTCTTGTAGTGGAGTTCTGCTTTCCTGAGTGGACAGCTTGACTTGAGTGGGAGGTCCTCTTTTTCTTAGTGGAGGGGCTGCTTTCCTGAGTGGGAGGCTGCTTTCTTCACAGGATTTTGAGTATGATTCCTTTTCCACCGAAAGTTGCTTTGTTTGGAGAATATTGCTGAGTTGGTCTCAGTGGGAATCTTCTTTTGTGTCTTCTTTGTCTTCTTTTGAATAATGCTGAGTTAGTCTCAGTGGGAAGTGTCTTCTTTGTCTTCTTTTGTGGTCTCGGGAGAAATAATAAAAACTGGATACAAAATTTAAATGATGTACAATATCTTTTTTTTTAAGTACTTTTTACCGTTTTACCCCTAATAATTTGGAGTAAAAAAGTATCTATACAAACTGATTACAATAATTAAATAAAGGAAAACTAAACAATATGAAATGATGAAAATTTGGATGAAATTTTTGGGGGTATTTTGGATTTTTTTTAATCAGTGGAAACTACAAGGGAAAATATCCCGTGACAGTCATCTTCGTTGTCATTTCCTAAATGAACCGGACTGCTGTCGTCATCGGAATCATAAATTGAATTTGCGAGTTGACGTAAGGATTCTTTGTATTGCCTTCTGGTTTTTGCTTGGGCTAATAATGCCTGGGCATTTGACTTTTGGGCAAAGAAAGTGGTAACTTCTTTGTTGGTAATAAAATTTTGATTTGATAACCATTTTTGAATGATCTCTTTGGAAATCTTTTGGTATTCTTTGAAATTGCTCCACCATTTGACTTTAAAGGACCGAACAATACAGGACTGTATTTGGTTGAAATGAATTTTAAACTCCCAAGAACAAACCCATGGAAGGAAGAATTTTGAACATAACATTAAGAGAGGAGGAAAACGTCTTTCGTATTCTGTGGGTTTGAAGTGTGTTTTGAACAGTTTTAGACATTCGGATGCATTTGGAGTAAGAATGTCTTCAATTGCTCCGAATAAATCCCACCATTGAAGGAACCAAATAGGGAGTTCCTGGACTTGAATTTTGGTATTGAAATAAAATAACCAAGAATGACTATTTTTCTGATTTTGGATAAAGAATGAATTATGCCATGCTTGCTGGTAATCCCAGTAAGAATATGAGGAGCAGTGGTTTAGTTGTCTTTTGAAGTTCGAAGGAAAAAATTTTGGACTGTGGAGTCCTTGGCCCCATTGACTTGGGTGGATGACCTTTTATATTTGACATGTTGTGTATAAAGGTGTTGAGTGTTCTCTATCCTGGGCATTGTAAAAATGTTTGAACGTGACTGATTCAGTAGACAAGAGAATGGCTTGATAATAGTCATTATTTTTTGATAGATCCCAGGGTAATAATGCTGGGAAAGGCTGGGGTTTTTCCCCCACCTCTGCTCTTTCGAGGCATGATACTTATCTGTTTTGTAGAAACTCACGGGTCAGGAAATCAGGGACATAGTTCATATCTCCCTTAATGTGTTCAATATCAAAATCAAAGATGCTTAATAATGCTTGCCATCTGGCGAAAATTTGTTTTGATGCAATATTTTGGACATCTTTTTGTAAAACTTCTTTTGCCGATTTACAATCGACTCTAAGGAGAAATTTTTGATTTAATAAATCACTTTGAAATTTTGTAATACATAAAACAATTGAAAGTATTTCCTTTTTTATAGTAGAATAATTTCTTTGACAATTATTCCAATGTGCAGATGTAAACTGGACTATTTGTTCTTTACCATTGACTACTTGTTTTAGTATACCGCCGTATCCTAACTCAGAAGCATCTGTTTCAACTACTTTAGAAGCATTTGGATCAGCAAGGTGTAGACAAGGGATTTCTAGAACCTGAGCTTTGATTTGTCGAACAATTTCGGTATGTTCAGATGACCAAGGGACAGGGTTAGTTTTAAGGCGGTCATGTAAGGGCTTGGCTATCCTATTGATGTTTGGATAGAAGTCTAGGACATAGTTGAGACTTCCTAAAAATCTTTGGAGTTGGGTTTTATCTGTGATTTTATCGGGAAATTTTGTTGCAAAAGTTAGGGCTCTTTCAATTGGTGTAACTGTTCCTTTTGAAATGTAGTGACCAAGAAATCTTACACGAGTTTGAAATAGGAAAATTTTGGATTTGGATATGACTAAACCATTTTTTCTAGATACTTGGCAGAAAGTTTTAAGGTGTTTGAAATGTTGTTCAATAGTTTCTGAAAAAACTAGAACATCATCAATATATACTATACAGAATGTAGAATAGTCATTGAATATGTCATTCATAATTCTTTGGAATTCGCTAGGGGCAGTTTTGATTCCAAGTGGAAGGACATTCCATTCATATTGTCCGAATGGGACCGTAAAAGTGGTTTTATATCTATCTTTTGGGTGGATTTGAATCTGCCAAAATCCTGATTTTAAATCAAATTTGGAGAATATTATCGAAGATCTTAATTTTTGTAAGAGGTCTTTTTTATTAGGTATAGGGTATCACACCCATCTTAAGGATTTATTTAGAGGCTTATAATTGATAACTAGCCTTGGTGTCCCTCTCTCAATTTCAGCATTTTTATTTACATAGAAAGCTGCACAGGACCACGGGGATCTGGATTTTGATATGATTCCTTTGGATTCGAGATCGGTGATCTCTTTTCTGCAATGTTGTTCTAGGTCGGAGTTCATTTGGATAGGTCTCACTTTTGTTGGTATTTCCTTTTCATCAAAATCTTTTTCATAAGGTAAATCAATCATATGTTGTTTTCTATGCCAAAAAGCATTTGGTAAGTCAGAACAGAGTTCTACTTCTATTTGTTTTAGTAATTTTAAGATTTTTTCTTTGATAAAGTGGTCTTGTAATTGCTTCTCAATCTTGTGAGAGGAAAGGTCTTGTTTTAGATGGGATAATTGTATCTGTTTTCCTTGTATTAAGGCATTTATCTTGTTATTATATATAGAATATGCCTTTATTGTATTGAGGTTCCTTGTTTTGGGTTTTTCAAGAAATGGGAAGGTAAGTTTGGTGTTATGGGTTTTGAAAGTAATACCTTCGTAGGTGACAGTATAGGGGGTTATTAAATTGAAGAAAGGTGTACCTAATATGACAAGATGATGTATTCCTTTAACTAGGAGAAAAGATGTCTTAATTTGGAAGGTTTTATTATTGATAGAGGCATCAACCTTACTAACTACATTGAGATTTGAGTTATTAGCGGCGGTTAATCTTTCGTTGGTATGTTGATGGAATCTTTTTGGTATTATTTCTTCTTTAATGCAATTCAAATCTGCTCCTGTATCGAATAAAGCAATGGTATCTAAGATGAAGTCATCTGAGAAGTCAACTTTGACTTTTATGAGATATTTTCGGTAGGTAACTTGCCTTAATTCATATAAGAAATCTTCATCTTGATCAGGAGTATTGTTTAAACTGCTTAATTGTTTTTGTTCAGTATTTTTCTCTTCTACTTCACGAACTAGAAGGACATTTAAAGCTTCAGAATCTATCTTCTGCTGTTCTTTAAGGATTTTTAATTCTTCTTTGATTTCCTTAATTTCTTTGTGTAGGTCTTGTATTGTTGGAACAGATTTTTGGTTGGGTTTTTGCTTTTTTAATATTGTGGTCAAGTCATATGTAGTTTTTGTTGATGGGAGAATCAAAGGTTTTTGTTCTGGTTTGGGTTCAATTGGTCGTTGGAGTAATTTTTCTAAGAGCTCTTTTCTTATTTGGGGATCAATTATCTTTTCTATGATTTCGAGAGAATGTTCTTCATTTCTGGTTAGGACATTGATGCGTCTCCCTTCAGAGGAGGAATTATGAGAGGAAGATGAGCTTGTTGCAATCTCATCTATTTGAAGAGGTTCATCATTTCCAGACATTTCAGATGTCTCAGAGTCGGAAGATTCAAGGAGTAAAGCTGAGATTTAGTTAGATAACTTTCTTCTATGTTTAACTCTTGTATTTTCCTATTAAGTCTGCAGAATCTAGATATATGTCCCTTTTTTCCACATTTGTAACAAGTTATATCTTTATTGGTTGGTTTAGTAAATCTATTTTTGTTGAAAGGTTTTTTGTTGTAGTAAGGTTTATTATTACAGGAAGGTTTATTATAGAACGGTTCTGTTGATTTTTTGTAGAAATGTTTAGACTTTGTGAAAGACCTTTTCTGATAAGGTCTTTGATATGGCTTGCATTCACATAACATTTTAGTTTTGAATAGATTTTGTTGGGATTATAGTCAAATTGTTGACAGAAAGTCCCTAATTCCTGCTTTGTTCTTTTCATTTCCCATTTGAGATGTCTTTGGAGTTTTAAATCTTGACAAATCTTTAGGCCTTCTCGTTGTGTTTGGCTTATGAGTTGGCCATATGTCAGGTTTTTGTAAGGTATCGGGCTTCCGTGTTCAGTTATTAAAGAGGTTCTAACTCTTTCACCGAGTAAGGTTGAAAGTCCGGCTAAGAATTTTTCTTTCCAATTTGCATGGTTCGAGTCTTCTCTGAGCATGACTCTGGTGAGGAAAGTAGTTTTATATCTTTGGAAATCACTAAGTTTTTTACATTTGAGATTATGTAAAAGCTCAGCATTTTTATCTCTCAGGTGAGAAGGGTCACCAATGAAGTGGTGTGTTATGACTAGAATGAGTTGTGCGACTGCTCCTTGGATAGGGTTTCCTTGTTCATCTAAAATGGGTTTTCCCTCTTCATCTTCCCTAATGGAATTTAGGATTTCAAGATGATTTTCAGGGGTAAGGTGATAGTCCCACCAACCTTTTAATTGGCCAGAGAACCCTGCTATGAGTAATTCGGCTATAGCTTTGTCTGGGGTTCCTATTTGGGTTGTATAAGCATTGGCTGCCATGGTCATTTGTTGTAAATGATTTAGAATATTATATTCAGACATTCCATCTATATTCCATTCATAAACAGATGATGCATTGAATTTAGACTGGGTTAAAATTTCAGGTCTATTTTCAACTCCAATGTCTGGGGCTGTGAATTTTGGAATCATTTGTCGGAGGTCATGAACCTGGGGTATGAAAGCATCTTCATCTGAGTCATGATGTATGACATTTAGTTGTTTAGATGAAATACTGTCAGCAGCTATTTGGGTTGTGGAAGAGGAAGCCTCAAGTCTGCTAAGATGGTCTTTGATGGCTTTAACGAATTCTGGTCTATTTGTTTGAATTTGTTGTTGGCTTTGTCTAGAAACTTGGTATGGCTTAAATATGGGTTCTTGATTATTAATACTTTTGGGTAAATCTATTGTTTTTTGAATCCGGTCTTCTATCCGGTTTAGTTGACTTCCTATGCTATTTAGGTGGGTGTTTGTGTAATTAACTGCAAGGATTGTATTCCTAGTATTTTTTAGTATGTCATCATCTGGTCTTTTGATGGGGTGTGCCTCGATTTTTTCACTATGAACTGTTAGTGTGACATTTCTAAAAGGTGGGTGGTGTGATTCTATAGTTCCGCTGGTTGTTTCCCATTGTTTTTGTTTTTGGCTCATGCTTCGAGTGATGGGGTTTAGGTAATTGGTGAATGGAAAAAATAAGTTTTTGTCAGAGGAGTAAATTTCCAACCAATCAAAGAATATCATTTGGATTTTGTTTTGGTTAAGAAATTCATAATAAATTTCTTGAATTTGTGTCTTTTGTTCTTTGAAGTTGGTAAAAAACAATTTCTTTTTTCAGTGTTTTGGGGAGAGTAGAACTCTTCACGGAGAAAAGTTTTATTGATTTGGAACTCTATTTCAATTACATTTAGTTCACTTGGCATTCCCATATTCTCAGTTATAGCAGAGAAGGTTGGGGATGTTGGTGAGGAAGGGGAAACCGTGTTTTGGTTTGGTGGTAATTGACTTTGTTTATAGAATGGGTGAGGTATATTGGAAGAATAATCTACACCACTCATAGAGGTATTGGGTATATCTGATGTAGAGTATCTTGGTTTTGAGGTAGTGTTAATGATATAAGGGATTTGAGAAATCTTTTCCAAGGTTCTTGAGGAAGCATCGGAATATCGAGAACTAATAAAAGAAGTTCGGGATGATCGATCAAATGCAAGAGTGACTCTTCCATTATCATCTTGGTGAACTTGGTGTATTTGTGTGTTTGATTCTAATCTTTCCGGTAATCTAGGGCGAGCTACTCCTTCTAAAACCCATTCAGTGGGAAGGGAAATGTCCTGCCATTTTATGGATCGAGGAATAACTGTGTTAGACCTTGAAAGATCAGTTTGGAGAAGGATGGTTTCTCCTTTGACGAAAGCATTTTTATGCCCATCATCTCCAATGGACATTATTGCTTTGTAATGAATTCGAAAGATTAAAGCCACTGGAATTGATCCTTCTAACATTTTATAGTTGTGAGTTTTAACTTGGATTGTCATGCTATGGATAACATTCCTGTCTTTAAGAGAAATGGATAAATTTGGATAACAACTAAAAGAGATGGGTCCGTTGCATAGACTTGATTCTATGGAACTTAATAGAGAGTCATTGAACTCAAGGAATCTAGCATCTCTTAAAATGGCTAGTATTGAGGTGTCTAATCCTTCTTTGGTTAAGGGCTTAATTCCGACTTGGACTAAACCTATATGGATGTAATTGTATGATTTTGCAAGTTTTTCTAGGGAACTTTTGGTGAGAAGGTGAATTGTTTCGAATGATTTTGATAGGTGTATGTCCCTTTCTTCGGTTTTGATGGAAGAACTTGAACTATACCATTTTGTATCATAAACTTGGCTTTTGGGGATTTTTGGGATGTCCCAACGCTCTATTGCTTTTTGGAGGTTTTCGACGTTGGTTTCGGCACTATGTGTAATATTTCTTGAATCTAACGTACTAGTGGAAGAGTTTGAAAGAGATGTAGTTCTGCAGAATACAGAATCCATGTTCTGAGATCAAAAAAGACGTAGGCTAAGCTTTTGCTTACAATCCTAGAAAAACGGGTTTAGTGCCTCCTATGGACTTATAACCGATAAACTAGGCAAAACGACTCGGCAAAGGCTTAACTACAAAAGTTTAAGAACTGAGAACAGAGATACAGTAGACAACAATAATACAACTCCCTTATGGCTCTGATACCAAAAAGGACGCAATAGGACCAACAAATATTAATAGAAAAAGTAGGGAGAGTAATATAGTAAGACTAAGACTAAGACATGGTATGCATATTAACACAAAATATTAAAACATTAAAACATGATATGAACCACAAAATATTAAAACATTAAAACATGATATGAACAAGAATAGGTTTTGAAATTACTTGGAAACGCTTTTGATTATATAACTGAAAGCAATCGGCCAGATATATATATATATATATATATATATCTGATGGATACATTCAAATCCACCAGAAAATTTTAAAACTTGTGTTTTTGTTACTTTGTGTTTGATTTATTTAATCCTTTCATTCCGCACTTTGCAAATTAAAACACATATATATCTGTCGAGTTAGAATTATTTTAAAATCTTGAAAAAGTATCTATAATTACATTCAACCCCCTTCTGTAATTCTTTTTGTATTGTTAGGGAATAACAATAGCTGATTGTAGCATCATAGTCTTTAATTAACTCTATTCATCGTCGTTGTCTCATTTAAGTTCCTTCTGCGTAAAGATATACTTTAAACTTTTATGATCCGTGTAAATTTCACCTTTTTTGCCGTAAAGATAGTGTATCCACAGTTTTAGTACGAATACGATCGCGGCTAATTCCAGATCATGCGTAGGATATTTATGTTCATGAGGTTTTAATTGTCTTGAACCATATGTGATTACATTACCGTGTTACATCAATACACATCCTAGTCCTCAATATGAAGCGTCACTGTAAATATCGAAATCTCCTTGCTGATCCGGTAATCATAAGTACTGGTGCAGTTACTGACCGATTCTTCAGTTCTTGAAAACTTTCTTCACACTTGTCATCCCATAATAAATTTTCACTTTTTCGAGTCAACGTGGTTAGTGGCGTAGCTATCTTCGCAAAGTCTTTGACAAATCTTCTATAGTAACCTGCCAATCCTAAAAAACTTCGGACTTCTGTTGGTGTCTTTGTCTTTTTCCCAATTCAATACAACTTCAATCTTTGCTGGATCAACTTTAACTCCTTTCATGCTGATGATTGGCCCAAAAATTATACTTTTTTCAACCAAAATTCTCATTTCGAGAACTTCACGTAAAGGTGTTCCTTTCTTAAAATTTCCAAAGCAATCCTTAGATGTTCGGCGTGTTCTTCCTCAGTCTTTGAGTAAATCAGGATGCCATCAATAAATACTATCACAAACTTATCCAAATACCTCTTGAATACCCTGTTCATCAAATCCATGAATGCTGCTAGCATGTTGGTCAAACCGAATGTCATTACGAGAAATTCATAATGTCCATATCTTGTACGAAAAGCAGTTTTGGGAATGTGTTCAGCTTTGATCTTCAATTGATGATATCACGATCTTAATTCTATCTTGGAAAACCATGCGGCTTCTTTCAGTTGATCAAATAAATCATCGATCCATGGTAAAAGATATTTATTCTTAATAGTCAGCTTATTTACTTCACGGTAATCGATACACAATCACATGTTGTCATCTTTCTTTTTCATAAACAATACCGGTGCACCCCAATGGGGATACAGTAGGTCTTATAATTCTTCTATCTAGAAGATCTTGTAATTGCGTTGATAATTATTTCATTTCGACAGGAGCCATCCGATACGGAGCTTTCGAAACTGGTTCTGTACCTGGTGCTAAATCGATAGTAAACTCAATTTCTCGGTCTGGCAGCAATCCTGGAAGTTCATCTGGAAAAACATCAGGAAATTCACATACAACTGGAATGTCTTCCATCTTGGGACTTTCTTTCTCGGTATCCAATACATAGGCTATATACACTTCACATCCCTGTCGTAGCAATCATTTGGTCTGCATCATTGTTAGAAATTTCTTTCGTTGTTTCTCACCTTTAAACATTACCGTTGCATTTGCTGCAGTTCGTAATTTCACTTTCTTGTTCGCACAATTGATCTGAGCATTATGATAAGCTAACCAATCCATTCCTAAAATAACATCAAATTCTTCTAACTTTAAAGGAATCAAGTCTATAGAGAAATGATGTCTGGCTATTTCAATGTTGCACACGTGACATACTCGGTCTACATGAACTTGGACGTCATTCGCTAATTTTATAATTTACGTCTCTCCCAACCATTCAACCTTGCAATATATCCTATTAATAAATTCTTTAGAAATAAAAGATCTTGTAGCTCCAGAATCTATCAATACTTTTACATCTACTGAGTTCACCGAGAGCGTACCTGCAACCATACTAGGACTCTGCATGGCTTCCTTCATTGTCATATTAAAAGTTCTTGCTCTTGGCTGATTGTACTGTGGTGGCGGAGATAATGCCAATACTTTCGGAACACTAGCGGTCATAGCTGGTCCTCTGCAATCCCTAGCAACATGTCCTTTCTTCTCACACTGAAATCAAGTAACTTATGTTCTTCTCGCTGGACATTCGTTAGAGTAGTGCCCTTTCTGTTTGCATCTGAAGCATGTCACATTTGCCTTGATACAGACACACGTATATTTCTGACCACATGATTTATAATACGGCAGTGGGGGTTTGATGATCCCCTACTGATTGGGAGCTTGGAAACAATTACCTGTTCTCTGGTTGCCTTGTCATGTCCTTTTGAAATTCATATTTGTTCGGTCTTGAAATCCCGGCTTTCGGTGGGAACGGTTCTGAAAATTTCCTTGTCCCATTTCCTTTTGGGACCTTTCACTCTTCCCTTCAATAATCATAGCTTTCTGGACCATGGCAGTATAAGTCATCAATTCAAAAACTGCAACCCGGCTGCGAATCCATGGTTGGAATCCCTGTTGGAATCTCTTAGCCCGTTTCTCTTCAGTATCAACCTGTTCTGGAACAAACCTAGCCAATTCAGTAAACTTGGCTTCATATTCCGACACCAGCATATTTCCTTGTTTCAGTTCCAAGAATTTGATTTCCATCTAGTTCTTCATATAGCGAGGAAAATACTTCTCCAGAAATAATTCCGTAAACCTATCCCAGGTCACAATATCTTCATCCTCTAAAGTTTTCCCGGATTCCCACCAATAATTTGCTTCTCCTTTCAGGAAATAGCTAGCAAAATCAGTTTTCTGGTCTTCACCCACCTTTACAAGCATAAACGCTTTCTCCATTTTTTTTCAACCAAGCCCTAGCCTCAGTAGGATCTGCTGTACCTTCGAATTCTAGAGGCTTAACTAACTGAAACTGCTTAAAGGTAACAACAGGCACAACTGGTGGTAACTGAGGTTCAGGACGAGGTGGTTATTGTAACATCTGCTGCTGAATCTGTTGCTGCTGTTGCTGTATTTGTTGCTGCATCATTGCCATCTGTTGTTGCATCAGATGGAACATTTGGTTTATAGTGTCATTAGTCTGTCCCTCATAGTTGCTGTTGGAGGTTTTGAAAGAGATATGTCCTAAGTCCAATCATGTATGAGGATTTAGAAATAACTTTTATGTAATCTGTTTTGATTTCATTGATATTAATAAAAGGCTTGTTTTGTTTTTATTGCGGGCTCTATCTATTTAAATGTTTAAATAAGATATACCACAGTTAAGGGTAAAGCTTTTTATGGATTGTGATGAGATCATAATAATGAGACCTAAAAGATGATAACTCTAAACTTAAATAGTTCCTGGTTGTAGGATTACTAACTGGTAATTAATAATCCGCAAAGATCGGTACATACTATGCTTGCTTTATTATGAAGGATGTCTATTCTCATAGAAATTTGTGTGGTGACACTATAGCTAGTATGTAGGTGCTTATTATAGAATAAGTTCACTGAACATGACTCACACAGCTGAACAACTGATGGAGTTCACTCACGTGTCAGCAGTTGTTCACATAGTGATAGTTGTACAAGTATCCTTAGACTTGAGGTCATCGTAGTCATCTTGTGTACACTGAACTATGCTTTGGTTTAGTTCTTAGTCTCTAGAGACAATTATAAGGGCTCTACTCGGTATAGGAATTTGTACACGAAGATAGTGTATGATCAATAAAGGATCTACCCCTTCCAGTGAAGGAAGAGAATGTTCAATGCTGATCCACTTATGTTAGTTCAGGAATCTCTGGCCAGAGTGAATGAAATTAGAAAGGAGTTTCTAATTTACATTAAATAGAACTAAGCATAGTGAATGGGAAAACAAGTGATTAAATAAGATAGGCTTGACACAAGTTCCATGCCTTGTATTTAATCGTGACATTGCAGGGTAGAAGGAATTGATTGTACGGTAACTACTCACTGAATAGGTTCTTGGTATTCTAAGCAGTGAATTCGTATTATTCGGATAGTCGCGATATGCTGAGAAGTATCCCTCACGATGTAGAATAAATATGATTAATTAATCATATTTAATGAATTAGAGAATTTATATAAATAATGATAAAATAGTTTTATTATTATTTATTTCTACTATCGGCTTAATATTGAACCTACAGGGTCACACCATAAAAGAGAATGATTTAATGGTGGAGGAATTAATTAATAATGGCTGATAATTATTTATTTATGAAATAAATAATTAATTGGCAAATTTAATAATTGATTAAATGAGATTTAATTGATTATAAATTAATTAAGAAAAGGTTCTTAATATTATTAATTAAGAATTTAATTTTTGGAAATTAAATCAAGAGAGAGAATTATTTCTAAAGTGTTTAGAAAAAGGATTAATAATTAAAAGGTGTTTTAATTATTAATGAGAATAATAAAGGGTTAATAATAATAATATTTTGTGGGAAAATTTTCAGCTGAAAATTTTGCCTATAAATATACTATTATAAACCCTATTTTTGCCTCAACCAAAAAGATTTACAAAACCCTAATTCTCTCCATCTCCTCCTCCTTCATTACATCGTTTTCTTGGTGGATACCGGTGGAGTGCTTCACACTTGAGGAGCAGCTGCTAAGGATCTCCGCTCATCTTTCTTGGATCGCTATTAAAGACCTCCATATTTCCATTAACGTAAAGCTTCTTAACGTAAACATACTGAACTACGAATTAAATATTTTTTTTGGATGTATCCTGTGGAGGGTTTCGGTTTTTTTAAGATTAAATTTACGTTTTCGCTGCGTTTATGTGCTAAAAACCCTTCAGGTTTCAGTTCTGGTCTTTCTTTTTGGTGCCATTTTTCTGATAATAAAACAATGATTCTTTTTAATAATTTATGAAACAGTTGAGGAAAGATAAAGAAACAATTTATTTTGTATTAAAACAGAAAATTTAAACAATGGATAATGAAAAGAGAACAATTTGACTGATATAACACAAGAAATTTGAAATGATTTGAAATTTAAACAATTAGTTGAAATGATTTTATAACTTGAAATAAAAATGATGATACACTATTTTAGATTAAACATAATTTGAAATATGGAACTGTAAGACAATAAAATAAATGTAAATGCTGTAAAGACTAAAATTTAAATAAACAAAAAGAAAAAGTTGAAAAAGTTCATTTTATATATATATGACACCAACCTCAGGTGTAAGTGCTTGATACAAAATGTCTCGGTCAGATCTGTCATGTCTACTGCTACTACAAGTCAAATTAGATCCTACACACGTACATAACTAACCACATTATACTATACTGCATCTATTTACATATGTCACTTACAATACACAACTAGTCTCCTGCTGTCAAATCTCAAAATCCTGGCGGAATACGCCTCAACTCATCCCGGAGTATCTGAATAACCGACTGTGCCAAACGGGTCGCTCTATGATACTCTGAATAGAAATGCAGCCCATCGTGCATCAAAGCATCCAACTCAAAAGTGGCACTCATCACTATCAACTGAAGCCTCTGCCTCATCATGTAGTCTGGCTGAAGTGTAGCTAACGGTCCTCTATCTCTCTGATCAAACAACCCAATGATCTCTCTGTACTGAGATCTCCAATACTCAACATCTCTCTCAAAACACTGTACTCATGATATGGAACCATATGTGGCTCTGCAATATGTCCCACAAACTCCGGTGATGGAACTCTCGGTATCCCTACAGCACCCTTTTATGGTAAACCCAATTGTAATCCCCCATCGTGCTCACCCATCCCCTCAACTGGGGCCATCTCAAACACCTCTGGCTCTGGAGCATGCATGCGTATAGGAGGTAATACTGCTGGTGGAAACTCCGGCTCAATCTCTGGGATGAACTGATACTCTATCGGAAGTGGAGCTGGAAGCATCGGCTCAAAGAACTCTAGTGGATCAAACATCTCTACTGGATCTGGTATCTGCTCTAGAGTTGGGGCTGTCGGCTCCTGAGGTAGTGGTGGTGGTGGTGGTGGTGGTGGAAGTGGTGGAAACACTTGTGCTGACACTGGTGGTAGCTGGTGCAGCTGATCTAGTAACCGTCTTCTCAAAAGATCCTGATGATGCCATCTGATAATATAACATGAAAAGAAGAAGGGTCACTTAATAATCCTAAAACTTATACCTTCCTAACCTAGACTTATCTAAATCTAAACACTACTCTTCCTATCTTATTTTTCCTACCTTATGTGATCTCCCTATCTTATCTTAATCCTAATGTTCTTGTTTTCACGGTTCTAACCTACAGCTCTGATGCCAAACCTATAACGCCCTCCAGACCCGAGATATAAGTATGGGGGTTACTAGCTAATCTCCAAACCTGAACAGCCTGTATAATAATTGAACATATATATATATATATATATCTAACCCCTTTAACACTAACCAGGATTTTTTTAGGTTGAAGTATGAAAACAAGAGCTACCATCTACTCTATTAAAAATCCTATTTAAAATCTAACAACTCTCTTTATTACAAACCATTGTCTAACCGGTTTTACACTACTTTTCTCATTTATTTAATCACACTTGTTAACTATCTACACTACACCTGCTCAGGAAACTCAAAGCTTTCTTCCTGAATTGGGATCAACACTTGGGTATGAGAGGGTCCCGCGGCTTGACTCGCTTCTTTACCACTTGAGTCCTGATAGGTTTCATTTTCCTTCTTAACTGAAAACAATAAGGTGAATAACAACAAGAAAGAGGTGAGCCATAAGTTGCTCAACAAGTCCGCAATATCTAAACAATGTTATATTATGTTAAATAAACCGATAATTTGGTTACATCTGCAAATACATAACCTCGCGAGAAAAGGACGAAGGCCACTATCAGCGAATAACAAATGAACTAAACTGGACACAAGTTCGCATTTATATCCTGCTGATCAGCCAGGATACAGTGCAGATCTATATCTCAATATATAGATCCGTTCGGGTACCCAGGCTCTACGGCCCATCTCAAGGATCCGTTTGAGTTCCGGTCCTTAGGATCAAGTATAAACCTGATCCCAATCGTCACTATCCAGTCCGTAGAAGAGCAACCAGAACAATCAGTATGCTTTACTATATTCCAACACCAGAATATATCAATGTATATGTAACATTATTGGAATACGAATAGAGGATTCAACGAATTAAGAGAAATCAGGAATCGAAATGAGATATGAACTAAGGATTAATAATTATGTATCCCTGTTTGTGAATAGGAATCGAATGTGCGCAAGTGCGATAAGAATCTAAAGTAGTTTCACTATTCTAAAATTAGAATAGGGGAAAAACTTGCCTTTCACGCGATCTACTCCAAGTACTTCACCGTTATCTATCACCGGCTCGACTCGCCTTACTGGCTTTGCTTCTATCAAAGAAATAAGTCTATTTACTCATCTCGTATCTCAATCGCGCCTCAAACCAACTTCACATAGTCCTATCATCTACCCATACGCGTATTATTAACCCGTATATTAATTATTAACATATAAGGCTCGATTAACCACATAATTCACATAAGCACATAAGCCACATAGTCATTTTAGGTTTAAAATAATTTTTAGGATCGAAATCGACTCGCTATTCGCTTAACTGGACAATATCTAACTCGTTTCCTATTTTTCAGGATTTATTAGACTCGTCTCTATACGCAATAAGGCTTATAATTAAATAAATGTCAAAATTCAACTAGTTTCTAAAAGAAATTAAAATTTAATATTATTTTTAATGAAAACAAATCATTTTCCTGAGGCAAAGGGCTTTCGTTTCGCTCGAATCGGATAAACGGTTCAATTATTATTTGATAAATACAGATAAAACAATTTTTTATTCAATACAAATAATTATTACTAATTATTAAACCCTAAAATTATTTTTTAATAATTATTTGGGAAAAATCAGAATTAAAAATATTATTTCCATAATTTTTGGAATTAAAATAAATTTATTATGATTTATTGAAAATTATTTGATTAATTATCAAGATAATTAATCTTTTTTTAAATAATTAATAAATAAATAATTAAAGTAATAAATAATTCTGATTTTTAGAAAATTTTAGAATTATTTATAATATAAATCAATTAATTAAATAATTAATTAATTAATTTATAAAATAAATAAAAACTAATTTTATAATTAATAAAAAAAAAATCTCAGAAACACTTGGCAGAAAACCAACTCTGACAAAAATGGATCAAAACCGGGTTGCAAAACGGGTTGCAACCGGGTCACCAAGAACAATCGGGTTAGGAAGAACTCACCGGAAAATTCCCAATTTCCGGTGGGTTTCTCGGATTCCGATTAGCCAAATTTAGGCCATAACTACAATCGTTTGGTGTGTTTGATAGCTGGGATCGATCCTAAATCACTAACTAACTCATATTAATCATCCAATTACCAGAATCATCCCAGAATCACAAACTCCGACCAAACTGACTCAAAATCCGTCCAGAAACCGATCTGTTGTATCTGTACATGAAACTTCACGTTCTATAGTGCAAATCAAAGCTTATAAACTGTATAATCAAAGCCTTGTCCTCTAAACAACCTCAGCGTTCATTAAAATCAAACACGATCAATTGAAAATTAGGCATAAACCCTAGAAATCGAATACCACTATCCAAGAATCGTTTGTTCAATTAAATACCATGAATCAATTGTAAATCATCATATGAACTATATCAATCATCAAATTATCCTAATAACCCTAGAATTAAAAAGTACCAAATCGGGTATAAACCCTAGAAATCAAAAATCAAAAATAATGAATTAAAACATAAAATTGATGGTAGAAACAGAAAGAACAGATCAAAACCATCAATTTGGGTACTTGAATCACACTATTTGATGCAGAAATCAGCTTGAAATCACGACTTGATTGTTCGACCCGACCCTGGAATACTTGACCCGAATTTCAGAGAATTTTAATTATTTTTCTGATTTTTAGTAATTAATTAATAATAATTAAATAAAAATTAGGCTATGTAAAGTAGGTAAAATAATACTCCTAATTAAATTTAAGGCCCTAATTATACATCTATAAAAATTAATTGGCCCCTAATTTTATAATGTTTGAGTATTAAAATTTAATTTTTAAATATTTATATATACAATATATATATATGCCAAAATTTCCCAAAAATTGTGAATAATTCAAAAATACAAAGGAATGGTACAAATGAAAGTCCTATAATTTATAAAAATATAAATATGATTTTTGTGGGGATTTTAACATCCAATGGAGCCCGGAAAAGTCATTTTTCACGAAATGAGAAAATTTATAAAATATCTAGATGTTCAGAATAACACGATGGTATAAGCCGTTCTATGAAAAATAAAGACAATTATTTTATTTAAAATATCAGCTATAAAATCATTGTTCGGGTCGTATAACTTTTGGTACGAAGGCTTTAAATACGAAATAAAATATCCGAAAAATATCTGAAAAATACCTGGACAATACAGAATACACATAGCACGTAACAATTAGGGTTTTATAGCTAATTACACATAAATGACATATTAAAGCACATAATTTATCATTAATACGATATAATACAAGCGTAATTTCCCAGGCGTTACATGTGAAGCTTTACTTGGAACTTTGTTAAATATTCCAGGAAAGAAAAAAGATAGAGAGTCTGTCCGTCTTGATATGGTTGCAATGGGAATAAGAACAGAGCTGAGGCCAAAAACTCCCGGAAAAAAAAAGAGAAGGTACCGTTGGCGTCATGGAACTTGTTGAATGCAGAGAAAGAAACTGTTTGCTCATCATTTCTTAATATGAAGTTACCAGATGGATTTTGTTCAAATATAAAGAACTTGGTAAATATGGAAAAACTTCGGCTTGCTGGAATGAAATCTCACGATTGTCACACAATATTGCATCATTTGCTTCCAATTACTCTTCGGTTAGTACTGCAAAAACAAGTCAGGTGCACAATAATAAGGTTTTGCTTATTCTTCCAGGCAATTTGCAGTAAAGTCATCGATGTCGACAAATTGGAAAATATGCAATCTCAGTTGGTGGAAACATTATGCCAGCTGAAAAAACACTTTCCCCCTTCTTTCTTCGATGTGATGATCCATCTCTTAATCTATCTTGTGAGAGAAATTAAGATTTGCGGGCCAATATTTCTACGTTGGATGTATTATTTCGAGAGATACAAGAAGTTATTTAAGAGATATGTACAAAACGCGGCTCACCCCGAAGGATGTATTGCCGAAGCATATGTTGCTGAAGAGGCCGTTGAATGTTTGGTGAATTTTGAAGAAGCTACCACAGGATTGCCAAAAAATTCTAGGCTTGAGTAGAATGCATTAAGCAAGCCCTTATCGTGTGCAATGATGATAAAGCTGAGCAAAGAGGAATTGCACCTAGCACACGTGTGTAATAACTCCAATTTTTGGAATTTTTGAAACGCTTATGAACAGTGTTTTTGCTGATTATGCTGAATAAGAAAACTTTTCATGCCACACTTTTTAGAGGTTCTTTTATTGTCATTCTGAGATCTTATTAGTACTCTATATGGTATAAAAGTGTATGTAAAGATCGTCAGAATCCGAATTCGAACACTTTGATTTTTCCCGAAAATCCACCAGATACCGAAAGAATTGAGTATAAGGTAACAGGATAAAAAGGATTTAAATTCAAGGAGTATAAGAGAGGATCATAAAAGGAATATAATGTATTGAGAAAGGTTAAGGGAACCCAAGTAATAAGATCCGGGGTATGATCCCTCAAACGATAAAAGAGAACGAAAGTTAAGCGAACCGTATAACAGATCAGCGATCATTAGCCAAGTGATTAGGAGTTAATCAAAGAGTTAGTGTAGAATGATGTCATCTCACCAACAAGAACAGGATAAGTGTGGGAGGATGACATAGGAGGATGACATAAGCATGACCAAAAGGGAAGGAATTGTTGGATGATTGAGAGCCACACAATTTTTACCATGGTAACAACCTAATTAACAAGAAAATCATCACACAAATACCTAGGCAACCAAACAAGAAGCATTTCTTCTCCCCCCTCATTCTTGCTCTCGGCTTTTCCATGAAAAGCAAAGGAAAATTTTCAAAACTCAAGCTACACACCTTCAAAAATCAAGAGGTTTGTTTCTTTAGCTTCCATAATTCATAACTTAGATGAGCCATAAGTTTAAGCTCAAGATTCCATGTTCAACATAGATAATCAATTCATCAAAGTTCTTGGTGAATAGTATTTTCAAGAAACTAACTTTGTGTTTTCTTATGTTTTCTTCAAGATCCAAGCTTAGTAGAGATAGTTAGTGGTTATTTAAGGCTTCCTAAGTGATTCTCCACTCTCCAAGGAAGGTATAACCCCTCCAAACCCTAACTTTACTTTGAGTATTAAGGTTGGTTTTTTTTGTTATAGTTCATAAGCGCATGATTCTTGTATGTTTAGAGTTTGGTTGGAATTATAATGATTTTGGGTTATAAATCTTGGTTGTTGGTTGATGAACCTTAAGTATAGTTAGTAGCTCTTGTTTGAGATTGAATAAGTTGGAAAAATCATGAGGTTATGGACTGAGTTAGTAAGGTTTGGATGAATTTTGGTGGTATTGGTGGTTATGGGTTGATTTGTGGTTGATTTGTGGTTGATTGGAGTAGTTTAAACTTTGGTAATCGCGTAAACATAGCCGTTGTAATGCCCGATTTACTTTAGACTGTTTTTGTTCTTAATATCAGGACCCGTGAACTCACTGTTAGGTTTTGACCATTTCCATGATTAGATAGTTCATGTTACGAGCTTCGTTTTGATATGTGGTTCTCTTGAATCCGATGTACGGTTTAGGAGAAACGACCGTTTTAAGTAATGGCGTTTCACGAACGAACCATTACCCCTCGCATTACTTTAAAACCCTGGTTAAGGACCCTAAAAGACTAATTGGAATATGAAACAATTATGTAAAGTGGATTAGGCAGTTGGTAGAGTACTCGCGAAAGAATCACCTTAAAATTCTTAATGGTAAATTTATTAAAAATGGTGGAGCCGAGGGTACTCGAGCGACTTAAGTGAATCGTTAAGCGCAAAAGCGAACGTTAGGGTTCAATTGGTTAAAGTCTAGTTTCTTAAGCGACCGGGGTTGAATTCCGACTTATGTTGTTGTTCATAGGTTATCGGACCCACTCTAAGCTTAAGTCTATCCGGGAGCACTCAGACAAGTTTTCTACCCGTTATACTGTTGTTGTGATGTCTATATGCATATGCATTATCTTGTCATAAGTGCATGATTGTTATTAGCAAATCTTGCGATATATTGGATGTAATAACCCCAATTTTTGGAAATTTTTGAAACCCTTATGAATAGTGTTTTTGTTGAATGAGAAAACTTTTCATGCCGCACTATGTAGGGGTTCTGTTATGGATATTCTAAGATCGTATTAGTATTCCATAAAGTAAATAAGTGTATGTAAAGATCGTCAGAATCCAATTCCGAACACTTTGATTTTTCTCAAAAATCCACCAGATACCGAAAGAATTGAGTATAAGGTAACATGATTAAAGGGATTTAAATTCAAGGATTATAAGAGAGGATTATAAAAAGGAATATAATGTATTGAGAAAGGTTAAGGGAACCCAAGTAATAAGATCCCGGGTACGATTCCTCAAACGATCAACGAGAAAGAGAGTTAAGCGAACCGTAAAACAAATAAACATCCAAGGGGCAAGCACATGCAAGTAACATGAGAAGGAAGCTTCTAATATAAGCTAAAACATGTGGTTAGAAGCAAGGTGACATCATCACACCACAAGAATGAGACATGTGGCAAAGTAGTGATGCAAGCAATGACATAAGCAAGTGAAAACAAGATATTTAGCCAATAATTAACCACAACCATGCATTCTTTGCACAAATATCAAGGAAAGAAAAGCAAGCAAAATCTCTCCCCCATTTCTTTCTTCTTCCATTCGGCCTTTTCAAGAAATAAAGAAATAGATTTTCAAAACTCAAGTTCTAGGCCATGGAAAATTACAAGGTTTGTTTCCTTGGATCCTATATTTCATAACTTAGTTATACCATGAGTTTAAGATCAAGATTCCATGGTTTGCATAGCTAATCCACTCATCAAAGATGATGATGAATAGTAGTGAATAGTAACTTACTTTGATTTTCTTGATTTTCATGAAAGCTTAAGGTTGATTAAGCATAGATCAAGGTTCCTAGAGGCTTGTTAGTGACTACCCACTCTCCAAGGAAGGTATAAACTCTTGAACCCTTAGTTTTAAGTTTGGTTTGTTTGGATGATAATAGTGCTTAGATGAATGGGTTTAGTTTGATGTTGATGGATGTCGGATTGTTGTTGAATTGGTGATGATTTGGTGTAGTTTAAACTTTGGAAATCGTTAGGTTATAGCCGTCGTAATGCCCGATTTTCTATAAACTGTTTTGTGATTAACTGTTGGACCCGAACACCCACTTCTATAAACTAACCACTTCCATTCTTAGATAGGTTATGTTTCAAGCTTCGTTTTGATATGTGGTTTGCTTGAATCCGATGTACGGTTTAGGAGAAACGACCGTTTTACGTAACGGTGTTTCGCGAACGAACCTTTACCCCTCGCCTTACTTTGAAACCTTGGTTAAGGCCCTTAAATGACTAATTGGAGCATGAAACATTTATGTAGAGTGTGTTAGGCAGTTGATAAGACACTCGCGAAAGAATCGCCTTAAAACTCGTAATGGGTAAATTATTAAAAATGGTGGAGCCGAGGGTACTCGAGCGACTTAAGTAAATCGTTAAGCGCAAAACGAGCGTTAGAGTCTGAGTCGGTTAGAGTATAGATTTACAAGTGACTTTGGTTTAATTCCAACTTACTTGTTGCTTATAGGTTACCAGACTCGTCCCGAGCCATTCATAACCCCCAGTCGCTCAGGCAAGTTTTCTACCCGTTATACTGTTGTTGTGATGTAAATATATGTATATGCATTATCTTGTGATATTGCATGATTGTTATTAGCAAATTTTGCGATATATTGGAGCATGCTGATATGGTATATATGCATGTCTGTTTCATAATCTGGTTATCTATATGTTGATTTCAATGCTTATAGTTGCATAATACCTATGCTAGAAATAAGCAAGTAGTTGCGTATACCCTTAGTATAGGGGATAAAAGGTGAACATATTTCTAAACCGGGAGTCGATGTTCCCGAGTATATTATATATATATATATATGGATATAGTTTTTAAAACTATTGATCGAATAAGGTTTATTCGATACCTTTATTTTACTTAATTGAATATTATTTTGAATATTCATTCGAGGGCTTATGACTCAGTTTATTTATTATTTGAATATTATTTGAATATTCATTCGAGGGCTTATGACTCAGTTTATTTTATTATTTGAATATTATTTGAATATTCATTCGAGGGCTTATGACTCAGTTTATATTATTATTGAATATTACTTGGATATTCATTTGAGGATGTATGACTCCTTTATTTTATGAATATTATTTATAGTATTCATTCGAGGTATTATGACTCCGCTTATTACTTAATAATATTCTTTATTGTATTAAAGAATAAGGTGTCGATAATCAAACTTATTTTTGATTATTCAAATAAAGATATTACTTTCGTATAAGTATATCTTTGATTATTTGCTACTCGTTTCAAGTATAAGTTTTAATACTTCTACTTCAATTATTTTTATAAAGATTATTCTTTATGGGAATATTATTTAAATAATAATATTCAGATATTTTCTAATATATTGGGACTGATTTATTTTGTTAAATCAGCATCACTCCAAACATTCTTAAAAATGTTTTGCGAGTCTTCAAAATGATTTTTAAAAGTTAGAGCGGATCCCAAAACTCATTTTTATATTTAAGATCCTCCTTTCGAAGGGGATTTAAATACTCGCTCAAAACCTGAGGGATCCGGCTCTGTGGTGTGTTTTATATTCGCAACAAGGTTGCTGTCTTGATAAAAGAGTTTTTGATTACTTACCCAATACTCGGGAAGTAAAATTCTTGGAACAAGTTAATCCATTAACAGGCATCGCCTGGGAAATATCGGTGAGTTTTCCTTTCCAACTAGATACGACTTCTTGGTGGAGCCGTATCAACAAGTTTCTACTTGGGGAAAGGGGGGACGAGCTTTACGTTTCAGAGTCATGGATTTCATCTGAACTAGGAGTGGCGTAAGTGGTCGAGTAGCGCCGGCCCAGCCTTATTATATTGGCCCAAATGGCCTGGAAGTTCCGCTAAGGCGGTCCATTCCTTAGGAGTTCAGTGTTCGGTTGACAAGTAAATCCGACAGGTTCTCCTCTACATGTAGAAAATGGTGGGGTTGCACTACTACGACTGATCATCGTAAGTGGTCTTCCTGGCGCGGTAAACTCCCGTAATGAGTTCATCATCCAATTGGATATTTCTGCAACACTACCCAGAGCACTTCGATAGAAAGGCTACGGTTGGGCGATTGTTGAGTGTTAGCAGGGTCAAGTTTTCAAAATGATGTTTGCATCAAATGAAGTATCTCGTAACTTCATTTTATTTTGATGATATTTTAAAGATTTAATCTATTCAAATCTGGTCTTGTAGTCTCATCTATGTGATGAACTTTTGAACTAATTATAACTTGAACGGTGGTAGTTCAAGTAGTATTTAGAAAAGATATAAGTATATTGGAGTATCTTGTAACTTTATCTTTTAAACTTATATCTAGTAAATGATTATCTTACGAATGACAAAGACTTTCAGAAAAACATTGAGACAAGGTTAGATATATGAGATCACCTTGCAACGATATTTTTTATACAGTTATACACTGGGACTTTGTGTATATTATGCATGGAAGAGGACTTCCAATATTTTGAAAAGTATATATGTATATATATATATATACTGAATATTTTGCGACTTCATCGCATTAAGATATCAACTTGGTTCATTTCTTTTGACCAAGACTTTCATGAGTACTAAGAGAAGGCTCATATACTATTAATCATTATACATATTATTTTGGTGGGCTTGCTGCTCACCCTTGCTTTCTTCTTTCATCACACAACATCAGATAGACAAGATGAACCGGATCAAGCTCCCGATTCGCAAGAGGTTAGGAGACGTTCCGCAGTTTTCTAGAAGCACTGATGCCGCCATAGCTGAGGTAGGAACTACCAATAGGCTAGGCTTTCAACTTTTGATGTATCAGATTATGTATATTTATGAATTGTAATAATGGCAAAGAAATGTAAATTTATTCAGAAACCTGTTTAAGGTGTATTGGCATATAATTGTGGAATAAAATGACTTGTGGTTATTTTTGGATGTTCATCTCTGAGACTATAACGTGTGGTGTGTGTGTTTATTGTGGGGTCACAGTACAGAGTAGTTGAGTAATTATTAAGATTGGGTGTTATTAAGGGAAATGGAACTCGTGACAACCCGGATCCCCGACCCCGGATTTGGGGGTGTTACAGAAATGGTATCAGAGCTAAGCGTTATAAACCTCAGAGATGATGGGACGTTAAGATAATAAGTTAACTAAGATAATAAGAACTCTTGCCAAGTTCATAGTCGGGCTACCTAACGTAGCACTGACAGTTAAAACCCTTATGGGAACCCTTATAAATATCGTGATAGGAGCGTAGTTCGTTATCGTATATGGTAGCGGGACTCCGAACCCTGAGGTTGAGGAGCAACATCGCGATGATATTTTATTACTAATTGGAGATCGGATTGTGGATCCGATAGAGTGTCCTAATGCAGGACCGGATGATGTTGATATTGAGGATTAGCGGTTGAGGATGTTGTCCTAGAAGGGATAGTTGTTGAGGAGGATCCCATGGAGGATCCTGACAGGATTGGATAAAGGACCACTGATGAATTGATGACCATGGTTTGGTCGACTACTAGAGGTAGGATTGGCCGGTCACTACCGGAGGTTCGTTCAAGTTGTAAAGATAGTAGCCCCTTTAACGCGGCTTACTCGTAAGACTGAGAAGTTCGAATGGACAGAGAAATGCGAGAACAGCTTTCAAAAACTGAAGCAGAGGTTGGTGATGGCCCCTATGCTGGCGTTGCCGGATGGAAAAGGAGATTTTGTGAAGTGTAGTGACGCTTCGCACAAGGGCTTAGGGTGCGTGCTTATGCAGCACGGTAAGGTAATCGCGTACATGTCAAGACAATTAAGGTAGTATGAAATTCGATATCCCCGCTCATGAGCTTAGGCTCGTGGCAATAGTTTACCCTAAAGATTGGAGGCACTACTTGTATGGAGAGAAGTGCGAGAATTACCTAAGCCATAAGTGCTCTAGTACATTTTTACGTAGAAAGAGCTCAACATACGCCAGAGGAGGCGGTTAGAGCTAATCAAGAATTATGATTGGGAGATTCTTTATCATTCGGGGAAAGCCAATATGGTGGCTGATGCCCTTAGTAAAAAGGAGAGACTCAAGATGATAATTTCTTTTGGAGAGTTTATAAGAGATTTTGAGAA
Organism: Apium graveolens; assembly: GCF_009905375.1. Taxonomy (NCBI): domain Eukaryota; kingdom Viridiplantae; phylum Streptophyta; class Magnoliopsida; order Apiales; family Apiaceae; genus Apium; species Apium graveolens. Next base: position 189,604,073 of record NC_133652.1, read on the forward strand.
AATGGAAATAGTAGTGAAGGTAACCAGAGCCGGTACCGAAAAGCTGTTTGAGATAGCAATACAGCCCGAATTATTGGAAAAGAACATATTGTGCCAGTAAAAGTGATGAATGAAGGCAGAGAGCCAACAAATAGATATGAGATTAATACCGAGAGAGATGATAAGGGAATAATGAGGTATTCCCATAGAATTTGGGTTCCAAATGTTTAAGAGCTTAAAGATGAAATCTTAGATGAAAGCTAGTTTGAGGAATAAGAGTTAGAGCAAACCCTGAACGTGATAGTCAGGGAGGTTGCCACCAAGACAAAAAGGAACCCATAACATGATGAAGTGGAAAATGAGGATTTTAAATTAAAAGATGACCCCAATTATGGGGAGTAGGATGAAACATTTCATACTAAGGAAACAGAAAGTCGAGTAAGGAAAGGAGACCCGAGACGGTACTCCTATACGACAATTCATGGACCTGTATAGACAGAACTTAGACTATTATCCCCAACCACCACCTTGAGGAAACAATGTGGTGTGAAATTCTTTCAGGACCTCTAAGTCGCTAAGCTCTCAGAGTTCCAAGGAACAAGCTGACCCAGTCGAGGCAAGAGCCTGGCTAAAGGAAATAGAGGAATCATTTGAGATTCTAAATGATTGATGAACCACAAAAGACTGTTTTGTCACTTACCCTCCTAAGAGAGAGACCACCCGCTGGTGAAAGACCAAGAAAGGCACGGAGCCAGAGGTTAGAATAAACTGATTTAAGTTCAGTCAATTGTTTTCGGGAAAGTAATTCCCAAAGATAAGGAGATAGTGTAAAAGCTTTGGAGCTAGAACAAAGGCAGACGAGTATGATAAATTATGAATCTAAGTTGTAAAAGTTGTCAAGATTCGTTCTGAGGACACGAATCCAGAATGACGGGATGTTTGAAATCAATGTTTATGTTGTGTTGGTCCATGAAATAACGATAAGAGAAAGGAAAATAAAAAGAAACTGAAGTGGAAAGGAATATAAAGGCAATAGAGTTTGAGGAATGATAAATGAATTGGGTATGAGGAAACCCTAAAGACTCGTAGCAATAGAAATAGAAAAAGTATGTAATCGTCAGGATGAGGGTGATTCACCATGAGTTAAAATTGTTGGGTGAAGGCATAAGAGATACATATATTTTATCCCCTATAAGTTGGGAGGATTTGAGGAAAACTTGAGATAGTTCGAAGGTTAAATATGAGACGCGGATAGACTGAGGAGACAAGGAAGTAAGAAATTAGGAAAATTGGATGAAGGAAGTGACCTTCAAGAATGTGAAGTGTAAGACCGGTGGCTTGATACCCAGAAAGGGAGACGCCAGGTATGAGAGATATCCCAACATTGAGGTGACTGTTGAGAAACAATAAAAGTAAATAAGGAATTATTAAGAAGAAGTTCACGTTGAACACGACCAATATCTTCCAGAACATCCTTGTTATCGTTACCAAATTAGGCAAGACAAGCGGATAACCGTTGTTATCTTTTGGAGGCCATATGGATTGACCTCAATATGAATAAGGATGCTATTATGAAGTTAGGTATAGACTATCGAGGTGGGAATGATGAATATGATAATCTATCAGGGATATATGACTTTATTTATCCATGGAAGGATGCTTGTACCTTTTTAAAGGTGGAATTAAGGATAGAACATCGGTAACTTAAAACGAATCCTAGGGGAATGCCTAAAGGTTGGCATTTCACCCTTAATAGGGATAGTATGAGTTTTGACAGTATGAATTGGAAAGGATTAAGGTAATAACAACCTTTAAGAATCAATGGAGAAATTTTTTCAGAAGTATAGACAATGATTCTGGTATTAATAAATGGTATCTTGATATGCCCTGTATCTAGGGAATACAGGAGGAACGATTCAAGGATAACCTTAGAGGTTTTACAAGGAGAAAGGTAATATTCAAAATTCTCAAGAATAGAAATGTTGATAAAGGAAATATGACGTAATTATAATGATGCCAAGTGAGGCACGTGTTAAACCACGAGAAGGTATGGATCGAACCAATAATGGTCGAAATTATTCAGGGAAATTAGGACTTAAGATAAAAGATGTTCTAAGTATGATTAAAAGTCAGTCGTGACAGTGATTAACCTCTAAAGACTGAGGCAATAACTTATGGAAAAATGGTGATAATTTTTTTATTTTTACTCATCAGACTTTAAAGAAAACATCTTCACATAAGCTGTGATTGAAATGAGATAGAAAATTATTTGGAGGTGGTTAAAATGACATTGACTGTAAGGAAATTTTACTATCAGGAAAGGCCAAAGAGGTGGCCGACACTTTAAAGGTAAAAAGATAATTATCGGCGCTCGTGCCAGGAGAATACAATGATAATGGTTAAAGCCGTGAAGATTGTATTATGATTTGAAAGATTGACATTCCTTTTGATGACTGTGCAATACCCAACCGTAATAGTAGTTGGTAAAGGTTTAATTTATGTAATCGCCATGAACGGGCTATCTATCTTAGAAGGTCCTATCTTGAGATAAGCCAGGACCATGTTTCAAAAAGGACCAAACAAACCTTTGAGTTAAGTCTTCTATTGAAGGCATATGATTAAGAATGGTATTAACCTGCTATCGGTGCTTTGATTGAAACTCTTCTGCAATTTTATATGCTTCATGTCATGTATGTATGTCAGGATCAGGAGTGTACTCCATGAATCATGAATGGTGATTATGTTACCTCCTTAGAAGGATTTGATACGACATGTATGGACTCCGTATGGTTAGCTATTAAGACTTCATGGAAAATGAATGACGATAGTAGGTCAGTGGTGGACCATAGTAAGGCAGCAATGATTCTGCGAGTATTGAGCTGATTACAACCGTGAGAGTTGTATTGGAATGGGTGTTGAGATTGAGTACCACTAATCGGGTCGTGGTAGTGTATAAGTTATCATTGATAGACTAATTAAGTAGAGTATCTACCTAGTGAATAATTATTCTTTCTTATCAATAGAGAGTCGTATTATTATACGAGGAAGGTTGCGGTGCAAGCATAGAATTCTAGTAATGATGATGTCTAGAATGAGATCCCAGATTCAATTTTCGATGTCGAGGGAGTTTCAAAGGTGATTGTGTATAAGCTCGAGGAAGAGTGTGGGTCCATAGAATGATGGACGGGATAGCGAAAATATTTAGGCATGGGAAATACGAGGCTATAATGCTTAATGTTGATTTATATACGTATATGATTTGTTCTCCTATGACAAACCTCTATAGTTCAGAGGTAGGTTCCAAGCCAGATATTTTGTGGCAGTATATTTTTTTCATATATACAATTCTCTTCAATTCGTTCTTTTCTCTTCTTTTCATTTCATGTAAGCTGAGAAGAACAACCCTTCCAGAAAGGGGAGGTATTGCCGAATGACTATCTATCTGTGTGATAGAAGCCTAGTAGGATACCAGCTATTGTTTAATTGCTTGTCAAGTACTAAAGGCTGGCCACCTTCTGTACTAACAATGCGATATAACAAGTGTTCATAATCATAGTGATCTCTCAATAAATTCTTTTACTTCTATATGAAGGATCAAGCTTTCGAAAATAGAAACAGCTGAAAAAGGAGTAATAAAGTTGTGGTAGTATTTGAAATGGAAACACATTCGTGATACTAAGGTTGGCATGGTTATTAAAAGGTTATAGAACGCTAACGAGCAAAAGTATAACCAGTATAATATTAGGAACGGAAGGTAGTAGTGATTACGAACTGGAAAAGAATGGGTATTGAGAAGCAAAAGCTCTAATGTTAAAGCTATAATGAGAGTCTGTGCAATAGACTTGAAAGAATTTGGAATGATCACTTAACACGGATTGAGTTTTCTTACGACAATAGATCGTATGTCAGGTATCGAGATGTCGTCTTATGAGATCCTTGAGGGAAGATAACGTCGATCTCCCTTATGTTAGAATGAAGTTGTAGAGCGCAAGATGCTCAGACCAGCAGTGGTCCAAAGGACCAAGGATTTAATAGATTTAATCAGAGGACGGCTGGTAGTAGCCCAAGATGGACATAAGAAGTATGTTGATTTGACACGAAAGGACAAAGAATAGGAAGTAGGGGACCTAGTGTTGTTATAGGTATTCCCTTGGAAAGGAAGGATGAGGTTCGGAAAGAAAGGGAAGCTAAGTCCACGAATTGTTGGACCCTTGGATATATTAAGACATATTGGGAAGATAGCATATGAGCTAGCCCTACCCCCGAATATGTAGCAAGTTCATAACGTGTTCCACGTATCAATGTTAAGAAAATGTAATTCGGATGCCAGATAAATAGGGGCATATGAGTGCATAGACATGCAACCAGACGTAACCTATATGGAGCAACCAGGAAGGGTTATAGATCGAAAAGGGACAAGTGCTTAGGAGAAGGGTTATCAAACTAGTCAGAGTTTGGTGGTAGAACCACAATGTGGGAAAATTTACTCGAGAGTTAGAAAGTGCAATGCTAAGAGAGTATCCCTATTCATTTTCTATTTGATTCCGGGACGGAATCCTTTTAAGGAGGGGAGACTGTAATAACCCCAATTTTTGGAAATTTTTGAAACCCTTATGAATAGTGTTTTTGCTGAATGAGAAAACTTTTCATGCCACACTATGTAGGGGTTCTGTTATGGATATTTTAAGATATTAGTATTCCATAAAGTAAATAAGTGTATGTAAAGATCGTCAGAATCCAATTCCGAACACTTTGATTTTTCTCGAAAATCCACCAGATACCGAAAGAATTGAGTATAAGGTAACATGATTAAAGGGATTTAAATTCAAGGATTATAAGAGAGGATTATAAAAAGGAATATAATGTATTGAGAAAGGTTAAGGGAACCCAAGTAATAAGATCCCGGGTACGATTCCTCAAACGATCAACGAGAAAGAGAGTTAAGCGAACCGTAAAACAAATAAACGTCCAAGGGGCAAGCACATGCAAGTAACATGAGAAGGAAGCTTCTAATATAAGCTAAAACATGTGGTTAGAAGCAAGGTGACATCATCACACCACAAGAATGAGACATGTGGCAAAGTAGTGATGCAAGCAATGACATAAGCAAGTGAAAACAAGATATTTAGCCAATAATTAACCACAACCATGCATTCTTTGCACAAATATCAAGGCAAGACAAGCAAGCAAAATATCTCCCCCATTTCTTTCTTCTTCCATTCGGCCTTTTCAAGAAATAAAGAAATAGATTTTCAAAACTCAAGTTCTAGGCCATGGAAAATTACAAGGTTTGTTTCCTTGGATCCTATATTTCATAACTTAGTTATACCATGAGTTTAAGATCAAGATTCCATGGTTTGCATAGCTAATCCACTCATCAAAGATGATGATGAATAGTAGTGAATAGTAACTTACTTTGATTTTCTTGATTTTCATGAAAGCTTAAGGTTGATTAAGCATAGATCAAGGTTCCTAGAGGCTTGTTAGTGACTACCCACTCTCCAAGGAAGGTATAAACTCTTGAACCCTTAGTTTTAAGTTTGGTTTGTTTGGATGATAATAGTGCTTAGATGAATGGGTTTAGTTTGATGTTGATGGATGTTGGATTGTTGTTGAATTGGTGATGATTTGGTGTAGTTTAAACTTTGGAAATCGTTAGGTTATAGCCGTCGTAATGCCCGATTTTCTATAAACTGTTTTGTGATTAACTGTTGGACCCGAACACCCACTTCTATAAACTAACCACTTTCATTCTTAGATAGGTTATGTTTCAAGCTTCGTTTTGATATGTGGTTTGCTTGAATCCGATGTACGGTTTAGGAGAAACGACCGTTTTACGTAACGGTGTTTCGCGAACGAACCTTTACCCCTCGCCTTACTTTGAAACCTTGGTTAAGGCCCTTAAATGACTAATTGGAGCATGAAACATTTATGTAGAGTGTGTTAGGTAGTTGATAAGACACTCGCGAAAGAATCGCCTTAAAACTCATAATGGGTAAATTATTAAAAATGGTGGAGCCGAGGGTACTCGAGCGACTTAAGTAAATCGTTAAGCGCAAAACGAGCGTTAGAGTCTGAGTCGGTTAGAGTATAGATTTACAAGTGACTTTGGTTTAATTCCAACTTACTTGTTGCTTATAGGTTACCAGACTCGTCCCGAGCCATTCGTAACCCCCAGTCGCTCAGGCAAGTTTTCTACCCGTTATACTGTTGTTGTGATGTAAATATATGTATATGCATTATCTTGTGATATTGCATGATTGTTATTAGCAAATTTTGCGATATATTGGAGCATGCTGATATGGTATATATGCATGTCTGTTTCATAATCTGGTTATCTATATGTTGATTTCAAAGCTTATAGTTGCATAATACCTATGCTAGAAATAAGCAAGTAGTTGCGTATACCCTTAGTATAGGGGATAAAAGGTGAACATATTTCTAAACCGGGAGTCGATGTTCCCGAGTATATTATATATATATATATATATATATATATATATATATATATGGATATAGTTTTTAAAACTATTGATCGAATAAGGTTTATTCGATACCTTTATTTTACTTAATTGAATATTATTTTGAATATTCATTCGAGGGCTTATGACTCAGTTTATTTTATTATTTGAATATTATTTGAATATTCATTCGAGGGCTTATGAATCAGTTTATTTTATTATTTGAATATTATTTGAATATTCATTCGAGGGCTTATGACTCAGTTTATATTATTATTGAATATTACTTGGATATTCATTTGAGGATGTATGACTCCTTTATTTTATGAATATTATTTATAGTATTCATTCGAGGTATTATGACTCCGCTTATTACTTAATAATATTCTTTATTGTATTAAAGAATAAGGTGTCGATAATCAAACTTATTTTTGATTATTCAAATAAAGATATTACTTTCGTATAAGTATATCTTTGATTATTTGCTACTCGTTTCAAGTATAAGTTTTAATACTTCTACTTCAATTATTTTTATAAAGATTATTCTTTATGGGAATATTATTTAAATAATAATATTCAGATATTTTCTAATATATTGGGACTGATTTATTTTGTTAAATCAGCATCACTCCAACCATTCTTAAAAATGTTTTGCGAGTCTTCAAAATGATTTTTAAAAGTTAGAGCGGATCCCAAAACTCATTTTTATATTTAAGATCCTCCTTTCGAAGGGGATTTAAATACTCGCTCAAAACCTGAGGGATCCGGCTCTGTGGTGTGTTTTATATTCGCAACAAGGTTGCTGTCTTGATAAAAGAGTTTTTGATTACTTACCCAATACTCGGGAAGTAAAATTCTTGGAACAAGTTAATCCATTAACAGGCATCGCCTGGGAAATATCGGTGAGTTTTCCTTTCCAACTAGATACGACTTCTTGGTGGAGCCGTATCAACAAGTTTCTACTTGGGGAAAGGGGGGACGAGCTTTACGTTTCAGAGTCATGGATTTCATCTGAACTAGGAGTGGCGTAAGTGGTCGAGTAGCGCCGGCCCAGCCTTATTATATTGGCCCAAATGGCCTGGAAGTTCCGCTAAGGCGGTCCATTCCTTAGGAGTTCAGTGTTCGGTTGACAAGTAAATCCGACAGGTTCTCCTCTACATGTAGAAAATGGTGGGGTTGCACTACTACGACTGATCATCGTAAGTGGTCTTCCTGGCGCGGTAAACTCCCGTAATGAGTTCATCATCCAATTGGATATTTCTGCAACACTACCCAGAGCACTTCGATAGAAAGGCTACGGTTGGGCGATTGTTGAGTGTTGGCAGGGTCAAGTTTTCAAAATGATGTTTGCATCAAATGAAGTATCTCGTAACTTCATTTTATTTTGATGATATTTTAAAGATTTAATCTATTCAAATCTGGTCTTGTAGTCTCATCTATGTGATGAACTTTTGAACTAATTATAACTTGAACGGTGGTAGTTCAAGTAGTATTTAGAAAAGATATAAGTATATTGGAGTATCTTGTAACTTTATCTTTTAAACTTATATCTAGTAAATGATTATCTTACGAATGACAAAGACTTTAAGAAAAACATTGAGACAAGGTTAGATATATGAGATCACCTTGCAACGATATTTTTTATACAGTTATACACTGGGACTTTGTGTATATTATGCATGGAAGAGGACTTCCAATATTTTGAAAAGTATATATGTATATATATATATATACTGAATATTTTGCCACTTCATCGCATTAAGATATCAACTTGGTTCATTTCTTTTGACCAAGACTTTCATGAGTACTAAGAGAAGGCTCATATACTATTAATCATTATACATATTATTTTGGTGGGCTTGCTGCTCACCCTTGCTTTCTTCTTTCATCACACAACATCAGATAGACAAGATGAACCGGACCAAGCTCCCGATTCGCAAGAGGTTAGGAGACGTTCCGCAGTTTTCTAGAAGCACTGATGCCGCCATAGCTGAGGTAGGAACTACCAATAGGCTAGGCTTTCAACTTTTGATGTATTAGATTATGTATATTTATGAATTGTAATAATGGCAAAGAAATGTAAATTTATTCAGAAACCTGTTTAAGGTGTATTGGCATATAATTGTGGAATAAAATGACTTGTGGTTATTTTTGGATGTTCATCTCTGAGACTATAACGTGTGGTGTGTGTGTTTATTGTGGGGTCACAGTACAGAGTAGTTGAGTACTTATTAAGATTGGGTGTTATTAAGGGAAATGGAACTCGTGACAACCCGGATCCCCGACCCCGGATTTGGGGGTGTTACATTGGAGCATGCTGATATGGTATATATGCATGCCTGTTTCATAATCTTGATATCTAATTGTTGATTCAAATGTTTATAAGTTGCATAATACCTATGCTAGAGATAAGCAGTAGTTGCGTATACCCTTAGTATAGGGGACCCAAAGGTGAACATTTTCTAAACCGGGAGTCGATGTTCCCGAGTATAATATATATGTATATATATATAGATATAGTTTTCAAAACTATTAATCGAATAAGGTTTATTCGATAACTTTATTTTATTTAATGAATATTATTTTGAATATTCATTCGAGGACTTATGACTCCGCTTATTTTATTAAATGAATATTATTTTGAATATTCATTCGAGGAATTATGACTCCGCTTCTTTTATTAAATAATATTCTTTATTTTATTAAAGAATAATGTTTTGATAATCAAACTTATTTTCGATTATTCAAATAAAGATCGTACTTTCGTATAAGTATATCTTTGGTTATTTATTAGTCATTTCAAGTATGAGTCTTAAAACTTCTACTTCAATTATTTTTATAAGGATTACCCTTATGGGAATATTATTTAAATAATAATATTCAGATATTTTCTAATATATTGGGACTGATTTATTTCATTAAATCAGCATTACTCCAAACATTCTTAAAAATATTTTCGAGTCTTCAAAATGATTTTTAAAAGTCAGAGCCGATCCCAAAACTCATTTTTATATTTAAGATCTTCCTTTCGAAGGGGACTTGAATACTTGCTCAAAAATCTGAGGGATCCGGCTCTGTGGTGTATTTTATATTCGCAACGAGGTTGCTGTTTTGAGAAAACAATTTGATTACTTGCCCAACGTTCGGGAAGTAAGTCCATCTAATTGAGTCGGCATAAGCGACAGGCCGGGATACGGTCTATGAAGGTGTAAGAGGCTGGGTGACAGTCCATCCACGCGTGAGTGGCCGAGTAACGGTCTAGCGCGAGGTCCTAATGCGGCCAGGGTGATGACCGGCGAGGAATTAATCCATCTACGGTAGAAAAGGTTACTTATTGGTATCTTTGCCTGATCAGCAAGATATCGGGTTTATGCCAAAATTCTTTTCTTTCCAAATTCATTGGATATTGTAACTCTGTTCATACTTTACATGACAGAGGTTTTCAGGAAATGTATGAGAGATATATATGGATATATATATATATATATATATATATCGGGACTTAATGAAGTATCTCGTAACTTCATTTCATTCAATAATATTTCAAAGATTGAATCTATTCAAGTCTTATCTTGTAGTCTCATCTGTGTGATGAACTTTTGAAACTGATGATACCTTGAACGGTGGTAGTTCATGTAGTATCCGGAAAAGATATAAGTATATTGGAGTATCTTGTAACTTTATCTTTTTAACTTATATCTAGTTAATGATTATCTTATGCATGACAAAGATTTTCACAAAAAAAAAATGTTGAGACAAGGTTAGATATATGAGATCACCTTGCAACGATATTTTTATATAGTTATAAACTGGAACTCTGTGTATATTATGCATGGAAGAGGACTTCCAAGATTTTGAAAAGTATATATACATATATACTGAATATTTTGTGACTTGGTCGCGGTAAGGTATCAAACTGGTCCATTTTTACTTGACCAAGACTTTCTTGAGTACTATGAGAATGCTCATATATTGTAAATTATTATACATATTATTTTGGTGGGCTTGTTGCTCACCCTTGCTTTCTTCTTTCATCACACAACAACAGATAGACAAGATGAACAGGATCAAGCTCCCAATTCGTGAGCGGTTAGGAAATATTCCGCAGTTTCTTGTAGGCGTTGATGCCGTTGTAGCTGAGGTAGGAACTACCAATAGGCTAGGCTTTCAACTTTTGTTGTACCAGACTTATGTATATTTAAGAGTTGTAATAATGGCAAAGAATATGTAAATTTATTCAGAAACCCTTTTGAGGTGTAATGACTTATAATTGTGGAATAAATGACTTGTGTTATTTTTGGTATTCATCTCTGAGACTATAAATTCTGGTATGTGTGTGTGTGTATATTGTGGGGTCACGGTACGCAGTGGTTGGTTGTTTATTAAGATTAAGAGTTGTTAAGGGAATTGGAACTCGTGACAACCCGGATCCCCGACCCCGGATTTGGGGATGTTACAGAAATGGTATCAGAGCCAAGCGTTATAAACCTCAGAGATGATGTGACGTTAAAATAATAAGTTCACTAAGATAATAAGAACTCTTGCGAAGTTCATAGTCGGGCTACCTAACGTAGTACTGCCAGTTAAAACCCTTATGGGAACCCTTATAAATATCATGATAGAAGCGTAGTTCGTTATCGTATATGGTAGCGGGACTCTGAACCCAGAGGTTGAGGAGCAACAACACGATGATGTTTTATTACTAATTGGGGATCGAATTGTGGATCCGATAGAGCGTCCTAACAAGGGACCGGATGATGTTCATATTGAGGATGTAGCGGTTGAGGATGTTGTCCTAGAAAGGATTGTTGCTAAGGAGGATCTCATGAAGGATCCTAACAAAACTGAAGAGGTGATCGCTAAGGAATTAATGACCGTAGTCAGAGTGACTAGCGGAGATAGGATTGGCGGTTACTACCGTAGGTTCGTTCAAGTTTGCAAATATAGTAGCCCCTTTAACGCGGCTTACTCATAAGACGGAGAAGTTTGAATGGACATAGAAATACGAGAAAAGCTTTTAACAACTAAAGCAAAGGTTGGTGGCGGCCCCTATGTTGGCGTTGCCGGATGAAAAAGGAGATTTTGTGAATTATAGTGACGCTTCGCATAAGGAATTAGGGTGCTTCTTATACAGCACAGCAAGGTAATCGCGTACGCGTCAAGACAATTAAGGGAATATAAAATTCGATATCCCCACCCATGAGCTTGGGCTCGTGGCAATAGTTTTGTCCTAAAGGTTTGAGGCACTACTTGTATGGAGAAAAGTGCGAGATTTACATAAACCATAAGTTCTCTAGTGCATTTTAACGCAGAAAGAGCTCAACATGCATTAGAGGAGGTGGTTAGAGCTAATCAAGGATTACGATTATGAGATTCTTTATCATCCAGGGAAAGCCAAAATGGTGGCTAATTCCCTTAGTATAAAAGTGAGACTCAAAATGAAAATGTCTTTGGGAGAGTTGACAAGAGATTTTGAGAAAATGGAAATAGAAGTGAAGGTAATCGGAGCCGGTACCGAAAAGCTGTTTGAGATTGCAATACAGCCCAAATTCTTGTAAAAGATCATATTGTGCCAAGAAAAAGTGATGAATGAAGGCAGGGAGCCAACAAATAGAGAAGAGATTAATACCGAGAAAGATGATAATGGAATAATGAGGTGTTCCTACAGAATTTGGGTTCCAAACGTTTAAGAGCTTAAGGACTGGATCTTAGATGAAATCCATAGCTCGAAGAATAAGATTTAGGGCAAACCCTGATGTGATAATCAGGGAGGTCACCATCAAGATAGAAGGAACCCATAACATAATGAAGTGGAAAATGAGGATTTAAAACATGTAGGATGACCCCGATTATGGGGAGGAGGAGGAAACATTTTATACTGAGAAAACAGAAGTCGAGCAAGATAGGGAGAACCAGGACGGTACTCCTATGGGGCAATTCATGGACCTGCCTAAACAAAAATTATACTTTTATTCCCAACCACCACCTTGAGTAAACAATGCGGTAGGAAATTCTTTCATGACCTTTAAGTCGCTAAGCTCTCAGAGTTCCGAGGAAAAGGTTGACCCAGTCGAGGCAAGAGCCTGGCTAAAGGAAATATAGGAATCATTTGAGATTCTAAATGATTGACAAAGCGCAAAAGACTGTTTTTGTCACTTACCTTCCTCAGAGAGAAGCCACCCGCTGGTGAAAGACCAAGAAAGGCACGGAGCCAGAGGTTATAATAAACTGATTAAAGTTCAGTCAATTGTTTTCGGGAAAGTAGTTCCCAAGGTTATGGAGATAGTGTAAAAGCTTTAGAGCCGAAACAAAGGCGGACGAGTATGATAAATTATGAATCTAAGATTGTAAAAGTTGTCAAGATTTGTTCTGATGACTAGAATCCCAGAATGACGTGATGTTTGAAGTCAATGATTAGTGGGTTCGTGAAATGATTGTAAGAGAGAGGTAAATAAAAAGAAACTGAAGTGGAAAGGAATATAAAGGCAATAGAGTTTGAGGAATGATAAGGGAGTTGGGTATAAGGAAACCCTAAAGACTCGTAGCAATAGAAATAGAAAAGTATGTAATCATCAGGATGTGGGTGATTCACCATGAGTTAAAGTTGATGGTTGAAGGAATAAGAGATATATATATTGTACCCCCTTTAAGTTGGGAGGATTCGAGGAAACCTTGAGATAGTTCGAAGGATAAACAATGAGACGCAGATAGACTGAGGAGACAAGAAAGTAAGAAATTAGGAAAATTGGATGAAGGAAGTGACCTTCAAGAATGTGAAGTGTAAGATCGGGGGCATGATACCCAGAAAGGGAGACGCCAGGTATGAAAGATATCCCAACATTGAGATGACTGTTGAGATAAACAACAAAAGTAAATAAGGATTTATTAAGAAGAAGTTCACGTTGAACACGACCAATATCTTCCAGAACATCCATGTGATCATTACCAAATCAGGAAAGAAAAGCGGATAACCATTTTTATCATTTGGAGGTCATATGGATTGACCTCAACTTGAATAAGGATGCTATTGTGAAATTTGGTATAGATTATCAAGGTGAAAATGATTGAATAAGATACCCTTATCAGGGATTAATGACTTTATTTATCCATGTAAGGATGCAAGTACCTTTTTAAAGGTGGAATTAAGGATATAACCTCAATAACTTGAGATGAACCCTAGGGGAATGTATAAGGGTGGGCATTTCGCCCTTAATAGGGACAACATGAGTTTTGGCATTATGAATTGGAAAGGTTTAAGGTAAGAACAACCTTTAAAGATCAGTAGAGAAATTTTTCAGAAGTACATAGACAATGGTTCTAGTATTAGTAAATTGTATTTTGATGTGCCCTATATCTAGGGAATACAGAAGGAATGATTCAAGGATAACCTTAGAGGTTTTACAAGGAGAAATGTAATATTCAAAGTTCTGAAAAATGTTGATGAAGGAAATATGGCGTAATTATAGTAATGCCAGGTGGGCACGTGTTAAACCATAAGAAACTATAGATCGACCCAATGAAGGTAGAGATTGGTGAAAACGAGAAGGACCCAAGGTAAGAGATGTCCTAAGTATGATCGAGAGTCAGTCGTGACAATGTTCACTTCTAAAGACTAAGGCAATGACTTATGGAAAAATGGTGATTTTTTTTCTCACCAGGACTTAAGAAAAGCATTTTCACATAAGCAGTGATTGAAATGAGGTAGAAAATTTAGTTGGAGGTGGTTAAAATGACATTGATTGTAAGGAAATTTTACTATTAGGAAAGGCCAAAGAAGTGGCCGACACTCTAAGTGTAAGAGAGCAATTATAGGCGCTCGTGCCAGAGGAATACAGTGACGATCGTTAAAGCCGTGAAGGTTGTATTATGGTTTGAAAGATTGACATTCCTTCTGATGATTGTGCGATACTCAACCGTAATAGTAGTTTGGTAAAGATTTACTTCATGTAATCGCCGTGAGCGGGCTATCTATCTTAGAAGGTCTTATCTTGAGAATAAGCCAGGACCATGTTTCAAAAAGGACTAAACGAACCTTTGAGTTAAGTCTTCTATTGAAGGCACATGATTAAGAATGGTATTAACCTGCTATCGTTGCTTTTGTTGAAACTCTTCTGCAATTTTATCTGTTTCATGTCATATGTACGCCAAGTTCAGGAGTGTTCTTCATGAATCATGGATTGGCGATTATGTTTCCTCTCTAGAAGATTTTGGTACGGCAGGAATGGACTCCGTATGATTAACCATTAAGATCCAAGGAAAACGAATGACTACAGTAGGTCAGCGGTGGACCATAGTAATGCAACAACGATTCTGCGAGTAATGAGATGATAACAACCGTGAGAGTTGTATTGTAATGGATATTAATATTAAGTACCACTAATCGGGTCATGGTGATGTGCAAGTTATCATTGATAGACTAATTAAGTCGATTATTTACCTATGATATACTTATTCCTTCTTATCAATAGAGAGTCGTATTACTATACGAGGAAGGTTGCGGTGCAAGCATATAATTCTAGTAACGATGATGTCTAGAATGAGATCCCAGATTCGATTTTCGATGTCGTGGGAGTTTCAAAGGTGATTGTGTATAAGCTCGAGGAAGAGCATGGGTCCATAGAATGATGGACAGAATATTAAAAATATTTAGGCAGGTGAAATACGATGCTAATGTTGATATATATACGTATATGTTTTGTTCTCCTATGACAAACCTCTATAGTTCAGAGGTAGATTTCAAGCCAGATATTTTGTGGCAATATATTTTATATATATACAATTCTCTTCAATTCATTCTTTTCTCTCCTTTTCATTTGTATAAACTGAGAAGAACAACCCTTCTAGAAGGGGAAGTATTGCCGAATGACTATCTATCTGTGTGATAGAAGCCTAGTAGGATACCACATGTTGTTTAATTGCTTGTCAAGTACTAAAGGCTGGCCACCTTCTGTACTAACTATGCAATAGAACAAGTGTTCATGATCATAGTTGTAACGACCGAGAATTTTGTGTCGTAATTAAGAAAGTAAAGTATGTGTTATGTGATGAGATTATGTGATTAAGCGGTGATTATTTGGCTTATCTGTATACTAGAGTTAAGGAGCGTGGATAAAAATGTTCCAATTTAAAGAGTCAGCTTATAAGTCGAGCTGTGGTGTCGGGCCGTCAGGTAGAACGGAACTCGTCCTAATATGGAATTAAATAATATAAAATATGAATTATATGTGAAGTGAATGAATAAAGTATTTCGTCTTAAGAGACGTGTTGATTGGCAAATATAATGAGAAGCGTAATCGAAACGCTGAGCGTCGGGCCGTCAGGCTGAACGTGACCCGGTACGCGTAAAAGATGATAAAGATTAAAGAGGGATAGATTCTATGATCAGACCTGAGTCGTTATATGATCGTATATGTGTGATTGCTAGCCTGAGTGCATGAATGTGTGCTCTGTGACATTTTTATAGATTTAAAGGAATTATTTGATTTAAATAAGGGTTTATTTAACCTTCGTGCATTTTTATAAAATAATCCGAGTAAGATAAAAATATGGGATTTGTTCTGTTATCCTTGTAAAGACCTTAGAGACTTTATAAAAATGATAAGTGAATTTGATTGTTGATCTTTGCATTTTTAAATTGATTTTATGTGGAAAATGTATTTATTAAAGTAAGTTTGTGAAATTCATATAAAATCAACCGTTCGCTCAAATTCTTATTATGAGTAATGGATAAAAAGATAATTTCGAGACCTACGTTTTAAAATTGTCATTTTCAATAATTCTTGACTTCCCGAGAGAGATATATTTTATATTTGAATTTTATTGTATTTAAGTAAAAAGAGAAAGTATGTGTAAGTCAAAAAGGAATTATTAAATTACCATCTTGCCCTTGCTTTGGTGGAGTATAAATCAACCCCTTCCTCCCAATTTTCTTCTTTCTTTCCCGAACACTCATTCTCTCTTCTCTCTTTTTCTTTCTTTCTCCCGAACACACTCTCTCTCTCACTCCCTCTCGGCTCTCTCATCTCTCACCTCTCTCACTCGCATGCAACCATTAAAACACACTCAAACACCGAGATATTGCTTCCATTAGTTGTTATTCTTGGTATATACTTCAATTCCTACTTGCATGTAAATGATTATAAAGGTTTTGTTGAAGTGATCACTATGGTTGTGTTTAAGAAAAACAATTTCTTGAAGCATAACTATAAGAGTGATTTTAAGAGGTTTTGGAGGTCATAAACTCGAGAAGAGATCCGTCATGGACTCTCTCAAGTTCGACCACCACCGGCCATGATCCAAAGGAGAGCCGGTGGGTTTTCCATGATGTGATTGTTGGATTTTAATGTTGCATGTTATGGTTTCTTGAAAGCTTGAAAAAGGGTTTTGTTTCTCTTGTTGAAAATTGAGTATGTGATTGGTAAAATGATTTCCTTGATTGTAAAATGAATGTGTGCATGTGATTGTTGCTTAGAAAATCAAAATTTATGATTTGCATGTGAGTTTTTACTTCGGCTTTATGCTAATAAAAAAGGAAATTGAATTTTGTGACTTGATCTTGGTATGAACTAAGCTTAATTAGTAGGAAATAGAGTTGCATGTTGATTTAAAAGAGGAGTTAGTGATGCATGCCAATGTTTGGTTCTTGGATTGTGAATTTTGAATGTTTGCCGAATGGAAAATGGGATTAAAAGAGATTGATTTGTGATTAAGTGAATGCATGCATTGAATAATTTGATTAAGGTTGAGTCATTAGGTGATGTTTGGCTTTGTGCTTCGGAAATCTTGATGAAAATGAGTTAAATGACTAAGTTAAGGCTTAAAACAAGTTGAAAATGTGATATAAGACTTTGCATGTCAAGATTGATCTTTGCATGAGTATTTTCTTGAGAAACCCGAATGGGTTTGACTTTTGGAATAATTGATTTGATTTTCTTGTTGAATAAAAGTAATTATGGAGGGTTATTAGGATGGTTAATGGATTAAAAGATGTGAAATTGTTGTTGCATGCTAAATTAGGTTCGAATTTTTATGTTAACAAGAAAGGAAATTGAATTTGGTGAGATAATCTTGGTAAACACTAAGTTTGTATGATTTAAAAGCAATTGCATGATAGTTTTAAAGGAGATCAATGAGTGCATGCTAGTAATTAGTATTTGAGTTGAAAATTATGTTCTTGCCGAATGAAAACAAGATAAAAAGGGGATAACTTGGTGATTAAGTGTATGCATGTTGATTTGATGGATTGATTAAGTTGAAATCACTAAGTAGTGCATGGTTTGGTGACTTAATGAATGGAATGATTTAATAGGGGATAAAAACAAGAAAGAAATGTGGTATATAACCTTGCATGTCAAAATCTATTTTTTTGCATGTTTGATTCTTGATTGTGATAAGTGTTAAGGCCGAATAGGCCATAAGAAATAAAGGTCGAAACTTGATTTTGGTAATTGAAAGAATGATTGAGTGTTTATATATGAAAATCTTTGATTTTGCTTGATTGGATTGTTGTTTGGTTCGAATTAAGGAACAAAAGAAAAGGAAATTAGGTTGATTGATATAAGTGATAGTATGCACGTAAATGTTTGGTTGTAAATGGGTCTAGTACTCGTAAAAGAGTCGTGTTAGTGTGATTTGAGAAATAGCCTAGGTCAAGCGAGTACGCTTTGATTGCTAGGAATATAAGGATATAAAAATTACGCGAAAGGATTGTGCTATGTGCTATATGTTGTGTGCTTATTTGTATAAGCTATATTCGTATGCTCGAGTCAAAGATATAATCGAGTTATCGTATAGAGAGATCGTTCCGGGAACGAGAGTTGGGAATCTAATTAAGATTTCTGGTTTTTATTGTAGATTCGGAGCGTGAGGGCATTCGGGCTAGGAAAGGGAAAAGTATACTAGGTGGCAGTAGTTCAACCCCAAGGAAAGCAATTTCAGGCAAGTAACTCTGATTACTTGTGTAAATGATTATAAAGGAAATGTTGTTCATACCATGTAGAGTATTGAACTGTAAAAGTATAAAACCCTTGCTTTATGAAACCCTGATATTGATTTGAAGTACCCTTGTTCTTGATAACCTGTTATTGATAATCCTATTAATTTCACCCTTTGATAATCTGCCTTTCTGTTCCAGTTTCCTATAATGCCATGAATCATATTGAACCTTTAATTATCTTGGATAACTCTGTTAATGATACCCTGTTTCTCTTGATCGCCCTAATGATCCCTAAGTTATTACTGATCCTTCAAATTTAGTACCTTATTATCCTTGATACAGAATTCTTGAGAATTGTTCCTTGCGTATCTTTGATTCACTCCCTGAACTTTGTTTCTTTAAAATCTGAAAGAGTTTCGACTTGAAAGAGTCCGAATGATTTCAAATGCTTGGTAATGATAAAATGGATTTTAGAAAACCTATTTGTTTTTCCAACTCAAGGTTTTCTGAATGAATTCCTGATGGATTGGATTGAGACGTAAGAGGCTAGTGGGACTAGTCCAGTCATGGTAAGAGGCTAGTGGGACTAGTCCAATTTAAGGCTGAAATTATGCCGAATGGTACCTTAAAGACCGGAATGGAGGTCGATACGGGCTGATCACCCGTATATAATGAAATGGAAAGATAAGTGATCCAATCAAGGGTTCTAAATGATTATTTAAAAAGGGAACTGAAACTTTTATTCAGTAAATTGATTTTTTTTGAAATGAAAATGGTTTATACTGCTTTGAAAAGAGTTGATTATGTTAATGTGGAGCTTAAAGCTCAGAACCTTGATTCTTGAAATTGTTGATCATATGAATGATTTTATATCTTGAAATACTGTTGCTTTCCTCTACCGAAAGATCTATTTTGATCCTATAATGAATTGTGATGAATGTCGGCTTTCGTCCTATTTCAAGCTTTATTTCTTGAAAGCCCAACTATTCTTCGGATACCCCTTTTCCTTATCCCAAAGAAAACAAAAAAAAATATATGGAATCTGCCACCTAGATTAGCTAAAATAGAATGCCCTAGTTTGTTCAAAGTATATTGAGATTTGATATTGTAGAACTGCTATTTAGTTACTTGCTGAGTTTTCTACTCACTTGTTTTGTCTTAATCTAACCATGGCAGTTAAGCAAGAAGATGGCCAGGCTTAGGCGTACTGCTCGTAAGAGCGTATCTGGTGATCCCTACCGTGTTGAGGGCTTCCAGTTGCCAGAGCAGGTAGTGGTTGGTATGAGTGAGTTCGCGCCTAGAAAGAGGTGTTTAAAGATACAATGGGTTATCTGTCGGTTCCCAGCCGGAATCAATATTGATTATTGAATAATATTTTGGGTTTGTAAGTTATATTCTGTGATTGGTAGTTGTAATCTTGTCTCATACTTTATCCTGCTGATCCTGTTAGTAGTTAATCAGGGTTTATGCATATTTAATTATTAGAATAGAGATGTGTGAGTCCTCATTTCCTAACCTCGAGATTGAGGGCGTCACAAGTTGGTATCTGAGCTACAGGATCTAGTCCTTGAGACAAGTTAGGTTTTAAAAAGGGGTATTTTTGGAATATATCTATATCGCGAGAGAGTTCGACTCATGTAGAGTTGAGTTAGACTATTAGGTATAGTCTAAAGAAAGTGTTTGATTGGTAAAGCAGAAACTAGAGTTAGGGTGTGAGTTAGCTGGAAGCTTTATTTGACCCTAACATTGTTTCTTGGTTGTTGTTTTATGTTTTCTCTCAGGATCCTAGTAGTGGTAGTGATTCAGACTCAGAGATTAGCTTGACTGGTACCCCTGTGGACCCTATTCCACCCTCTCTAGAGGAGCCTGTATATGTTAGTTCAGACCCAGAGGAGGACCCTTCTGAGAGTAGTGAGATCCCTATGCAGATTTCACCCTTGAGGCCTGATTCAGAGACCCCTGCCCCTGAGCTAGAGTCGGAGATGCCTAAGACTGTTCCTGCCAGTATTGGTGGTAAGTTAGCCCAGGACCGAGACTTTGTGTACTCCCGCATTCCTGAGTTGGGAGCTGTGGTAGATAGGTTGATTCGAGACTCTAGGCAGAGGACTTCTATGGTGATGGAGGAGTGAAGAGCTAGGATTCAGTTGGTGGAGCAGGTTGCCAGGAAGAGATTGGATGAGGGACCATCCACTAGTGATGTTGATGCTGAGGCCCGGAGGCTGCATAAGATCATTCGCTGGATGTTGGTTGTGTTGAGAGAGATCCTACATGATTAGACGGGACTGTTGGTTGAGCCCGTAGATTGTTGTTGTTGTTTTCAACGCCGGTAGGCTTCGGGATACTTGGTCAGATGCTGGGATCCCTTTTTCATTTATCTTGTTGTATTTCAGACCAGTGTAGTAGTAGTAGTAGTAGTAGTTGCAAGTTAGGGGTAGATAGGGGGATTTTTTCCAGTTTTTCCTCTGTTTAACCCTGCTATTTATTGTACCTTGTTTCAGAACCTTAAAATCCAGAATATTTCCTATGTAACCTTTGATTTAAATAAATCTATTATCTTGCTTTCCTTTGTGCACCTTGTTTATCTTATAAACTGTTCTCAATGCCATGTTTTAAATACAGCTATGTTTTCATACAACCATGTCTAAAGATTGTAAAACCCTATTCCGTGCCATGATAAAACAACACTGATATGAGAATTATGTAGTAATAGGATTGCATGTGCAAATTGGGTAAAACTTAAAACCCACAAAAGAGATTTCATAAAAAAATTGTTGTTATATATATGCCATGCTATCGTATTGCTAAATAGTTGCTCAATCAGGTTTGTAAGAAATGGCCAACTCACCAGATCACCAAGAAGAAGAAATTCCCACCCAAGACCCAGAAATAAACCCAGAAACCACTTTGATGAGCAGACTTGCTCAGCTTTTGCAACAACCTGTGGCCCCAAAAGTTGGAAATTTCAAGCACTTTCAATCTGTTCATCCTCCAGAGTTCTTAGGTTTGCCAGATCCGATTAAAGCACAGTCGTGGTTGAGAGAGCTGGAAAAATCCTTTGAGCTAGCCGAAGTTAAGGATGATAAGAAAGCTCAGTACGTAAGTTATTATTTGAGGGATGAAGCAAGTTTCTGGTGGGACTCTTCTAAGGCGTTGTTGGAAGGCAAAGACTTATCTTGGGGGAAGTTCACTGAGATGTTTCTGGAAAAATATTTGCCAAGTTATATGCAAGATCAGTTGGAGATGAAATTTTTGGATCTTAGACAGGAGGAAATGTCGGTAGCAGAATATGAGGTGAAGTTTTCGGAGTTAGCAAGGTTCGTGCCAGAGTACGTGAATACTGAAGTAAAGAAAGCTAAGAGGTTCCAGCAGGGACTTAAGCCGTGGATTAGGAGTCAAATAGCGATGTTGTAGATCAAGAACTATGCTGCTTTGGTTCAGAAGGTAATGATAGTGGAAGGTGAGCGGGAAGCTGCTCGAAGAGAAAATGAAGGAAGAAAGAGGAAGTTTGAAAGCTCTGAGCAAGAGCAAGGAAGTTCAAAGTTCAGAGGAAAGTTTGGGAAGAATGGTGGAGGTCAGAACAAAAAGTTCCAGAAATTTAGACCCGGGAATGGAGCTCAGAAGAACCGTTTCCAGAAAGCTGGACAATCGGGAAAGGAAAGCAGACCCCAGATGTAAGAATGCAGGAACTGTGGAAAGAGACAGCCGGGGAGGTGTAATAAGCTGGATATAACATGTTTTAAGTGCAACCAGAAGGGGCATTATTCTTCAGAATGTTCAAATAGAATAAGGGAGCCTGATTTGGCATGTTTCAAGTGTGGCAAGGTAGGCCATATGGCTAGAAATTGCAAGGAGCCTGTGCAGAAGGCTAATATTCTCAGAATTGATGGACCGCCGTCTCTCCCAGCACCATTAGCTCAACCCAGAGCTAGGACCTTTAACATGTCAATGAAAGATGTGGTGCAAGATGTGGACGTGGTAGCAGGTCTGCTTGTTATAAACTCAGTAGAAGTAAAAGTTTTGATGGATTCTGGAGCAACCAGATCTTTTATTTCTGAAAGCATTCTTGATAAGTTAAATTGTGTTGCGTACCCTCTAAAGCCTAAGTTGATTATAGAGGTAGCAAATCAAGAGAAAGTTGTTGTTAATAAGATTTGTCCCGATTGTGATGTGTCTATAGAAGGTCGGCACTTTTGTGCTGACTTAATTCCTTTTAAGTTAGGAAGAAGGTCGGCACTTTTGTGCTGACTTAATTCCTTTTAAGTTAGGAGAATTTGAGGTTATTCTAGGAATGGATTGGTTGTCAAATCATGAGGCGCAAATAGAGTGTAAAAGTAAGAAAGTGAAGTTAAAAACCAAGGATGGTGAGGAAGTGATATTTAAAGGAAAAAGGCAAGATAAGAAGTTTCTAACGGTTATTGAGGCGAGAAGATTAATGCGTCAAGGATGCGAGGTTTATTTGGCTCATGTCGTGGACGTGGAGAAAGAATCTGTAAGGATCGACGATATTCTGGTAGTAAGAGATTTTCCGGACGTGTTTCCTGATGAATTGCCTGGACTACCTCCAGACAGAGAGATCGAGTTTACGATTGAATTGGCTCCTGGTACGGAACCAGTGTCGAAAGCTCCCTATCGCATGGCGCCGATTGAAATGAAGGAATTGGCAGCTCAGTTGCAAGAGTTGTTGGACAAAGGAGTAATCCGACCGAGTGTATCCCCGTGGGGCACACCGGTGTTGTTTGTAAAGAAGAAGGATGGAAGTATGTGATTGTGTATCGATTACCGTGAGCTGAATAAGTTGACGATCAAGAATAAGTACCCTCTACCACGGATTGAGGACTTGTTTGACCAATTAAAATGAGCTTCGTGTTTCTCAAAGATTGATTTAAGATCTGGGTATCATCAATTAAAGATC
This sequence comes from Apium graveolens, assembly GCF_009905375.1. NCBI lineage: Eukaryota > Viridiplantae > Streptophyta > Magnoliopsida > Apiales > Apiaceae > Apium > Apium graveolens. The sequence continues at coordinate 189,627,360 of NC_133652.1, forward strand.
AAAGCGGAAGATATACCCAAGACAGCGTTCCGAACAAGATACGGACATTATGAGTTTTTGGTGATGGCATTTGGCTTGACGAATGCGCCAACTGCATTTATGGATCTTATGAACAGAGTGTTCAATCAGTATTTGGACAAGTTCATGATTGTGTTTATTGACGATATACTTATTTATTCCAAAACGGAGGAAGATCATAAGGAGCATTTGAGGATTTCCTTGGAAATTACGCGAAAAGAGAAGCTGTATGCAAAGTTTTCAAAGTGTGAATTTTGGCTAAAGGAAGTGCAATTTCTTGGTCATGTAGTTAATAAAGAAGGAATTAAAGTGGATCCAGCCAAGATAGATACTGTAATGAATTGGGAAAGACCCAAGACTCCGACGGAAGTCAGAAGTTTTCTGGGATTAGCCGGATACTATAGAAGATTTGTGCAAGATTTCTCAAAGATTGCCGTTCCATTGACAAAATTGACGAGAAAGAATGAGAAGTTCATTTGGACAGAAAAGTGTGAGGAAAGTTTTCAAGAGTTAAAGAAGAGATTGGTAACCGCCCCAGTGTTGGTATTACCAGATGATAAAGGTGAATTTGTGATATTCAGTGATGCTTCTTATAAAGGACTTGGAGGCGTGTTAATGCAACACGGGAAGATAATAGCATACGCGTCAAGGCAACTCAAGCCGCATGAGCAAAAGTATCCAACGCATGATTTGGAATTGGCAGCAATTGTATTTGCCCTTAAGATTTGGAGGCATTATTTGTACGGGGAAAAGTACGAGATTTATACGGACCATAAGAGCTTAAAGTATATCTTTACTCAGAAAGAACTAAATATGCGACAAAGAAGGTGGTTGGAATTGATCAAAGATTATGATTGTGCGATAAACTATCATCCTGGAAAGGCAAATGTGGTAGCTGATGCTTTAAGTCGAAAGGAAAAGTTGAATATGTTAACGTCATCAGAAGAATTAATCAAGGACTTTGAAAAGATGGAAATAGTGGTGCAGACTCCAGAATGTGGAGGTGAAGCCATTTATGCAATACGGTTTCAACCTAAAATTTTGGAAAAGATTAGATGTTGTCAAGAGCAAGTGATGAATCGCGAAAGGAATAAGTTGACGGGAGAAGAAATTAAAGCTCAAAAGGATGGAAAAGGGATATACCGTGTTAACTCACGTATTTGTATACCTGATGTTGTGGAACTAAAGCACGAGATTTTGCAAGAAGCGCATAACTCGAGATTTTCAATTCACCCTGGGAGTACGAAGATGTACCAGGATTTGAAAGAAAATTTTTGGTGGCCAAACATGAAAAAGGAAATTGCGGAATGGATAAGTAAATGTTACACGTGCCAAAGAGTTAAAGCGGAACATCAAAGGCCAAGTGGATTGCTTCAGCCACTGGACATACCTGAATGGAAATGGGAACATATCGCGATTGATTTCGTGGTAGGATTACCTAAAACCAAGTCTACTCATGATGCGATTTGGGTGGTAATTGATCGATTGATAAAGTCAGCACATTTCTTGCCGTTAAACGAAAGGTTTTCATTAGAGAAGCTGGTCAAATTGTATCTGGATGAAATTGTGATGCGTCACAGAGTTCCTGTATCTATCGTGTCTGATAGAGATCCAAGGTTTAATTCGAGATTTTGGCGACAATTCCACGATCATTTGGGAACGAAATTGAAAATGAGTACAGCATAACATCCGCAGACAGACGGACAAAGTGAAAGGACAATTCAGACAATTGAGGATATGTTGCGAACCTGCGCAATAGATTTCAAAGGAAATTGGGACGATCATTTGCCCTTAATTGAGTTTTCCTATAACAACAGTTATCACGCAAGTATTGGCATGCCGCCTTATGAAGCGTTGTATGGAAGGAAGTGTAGATCCCCTACTTATTGGGACGAAGTTGGTGAGCACAAGTTAATTGGCTCCGAGCTAGTGCAGCAAACGAAGGAAAAAGTTGAAATGATACGAAAGAGATTAATTGCAGCTCAAGACCGACAGGCAAAGTACGCGAATCAAGAGCGGAAAGATGTGCAATTCGAAACTAGAGACAAAGTCTTATTGAAGATATCTCCTTGGAAAGGTTTAACTCGATTTGGAAAGAAAGGAAAGCTAAGTCCAAGGTACATTGGACCATTTGAAGTATTGCGACAAGTTGGGAAAGTGGCGTATGAATTGGCGCTGCCGCCGTAAATGCAACATCTGCACAATGTATTTCATGTATCTCTCCTGAAAAAGTATAATGCCGACGCGAGCCATGTGATCGAGTTGGAACCAGTAGAAATCCAACCAGGTTTGTCCTATGTGGAACAACCAGTGCGAATTTTGGATCGAAAAGAAAGGACGCTTAGAAATAAAGTTGTACCTCTAGTTAGAGTGTTGTGGAGAAATCCACCAGTCGAGGAATCGACTTGGGAATTAGAAAGCGAAATGAAAGAAAAGTATCCCCATCTATTTGCTTAGATTAGATTCTGGGGACAGAATCCTTTTAAGGAGGGTAGATTGTAACGACCGAGAATTTTGCGTCGTAATTAAGAAAGTAAAGTATGTGTTATATGATGAGATTATGTGATTAAGCGGTGATTATTTGTCTTATCTGTATACTAGAGTTAAGGAGCGTGGATAAAAATGTTCCAATTTAAAGAGTCAGCTTAGAAGTCGAGCTGTGGTGTCGGACGGTCAGGTAGAACGGAACTCGTCCTAATATGGAATTAAATAATATAAAATGTGAATTATATGTGAAGTGAATGAATAAAGTATTTCATCTTAAGAGACGTGTTGATTGGAAAATATAATGAGAAGCGTAATCGAAACGCTGAGCATCGGGCCGTCAGGCTGAACGTGACCCGGTACGCGTAAATATGATAAAGGTTAAAGAGGGATAGATTCTATGATCAGACCTGAGTCGTTATATGATCGTATATGTGTGATTGCTAGCCTGTGTGCATGACTGTGTGCTCTGTGATATTTTTATGGATTTAAAGGAATTATTTGATTTAAATAAGGGTTTATTTAACCTTCGTGCATTTTTATAAAATCATCCGAGTAAGATAAAAATATGGGATTTGTTCTGTTATCCTTGTAAAGAACTTAGAGACTTTATAAAAATGATAAGTGAATTTGATTGTTGATCTTTGCATTTTTAAATTGATTTTATGTGGAAAATGTATTTATTAAAGCAAGTTTGCGAAATTTATATAAAATCAACCGTTCGCTCAAATTCTTATTATGAGTAATGGATAAAAAGCTAATTTCGAGACCTACGTGTTAAAATTGTCATTTTCAATAATTCTCGATTTCCCGAGAGAGATATATTTTATATTTGAATTTTATTGTATTTAAGTAAAAAGAGAAAGTATGTGTAAGTCAAAAAGGAATTATTAAATTACCATCTTGCCCTTGCTTTGGTGGAGTATAAATCAACCCCTTCCTCCCAATTTTCTTCTTTCTTTCCCGAACACTCATTCTCTCTTCTCTCTTTTTCTTTCTTTCTCCCGAACACACTCTCTCTCTCTCACTCCCTCTCGGCTCTCTCATCTCTCACCTCTCTCACTCGCATGCAACCATTAAAATACACTCAAACACCGAGATATTGCTTCCATTAGTTGTTATTCTTGGTATATACTTCAATTCCTACTTGCATGTAAATGATTATAAAGGTTTTGTTGAAGTGATCACTATGGTTGTGTTTAAGAAAAACAATTTCTTGAAGCATAACTATAAGAGTGATTTTAAGAGGTTTTGGAGGTCATAAACTCGAGAAGAGATCCGTCATGGACTCTCTCAAGTTCGACCACCACCGGCCATGATCCAAAGGAGAGCCGGTGGGTTTTCCATGATGTGATTGTTGGATTTTAATGTTGCATGTTATGGTTTATTGAAAGCTTGAAAAAGGGTTTTGTTTCTCTTGTTGAAAATTGAGTATGTGATTGGTAAAATGATTTCCTTGATTGTAAAATGAATGTGTGCATGTGATTGTTGCTTAGAAAATCAAAATTTATGATTTGCATGTGAGTTTTTGCTTCGACTTTATGCTAATAAAAAGGGAAATTGAATTTTGTGACTTGATCTTGGTATGAACTAAGCTTAATTAGTAGGAAATAGAGTTGCATGTTGATTTAAAAGAGGAGTTAGTGATGCATGCCAATGTTTGGTTCTTGGATTGTGAATTTTGAATGTTTGCCAAATGGAAAATGGGATTAAAAGAGATTGATTTGTGATTAAGTGAATGCATGCATTGAATAATTTGATTAAGGTTCAGTCATTAGGTGATGTTTGGCTTTGTGCTTCGGAAATCTTGATGAAAATGAGTTAAATGACTAAGTTAAGGCTTAAAACAAGTTGAAAATGTGATATAAGACTTTGCATGTCAAGATTGATCTTTGCATGAGTATTTTCTTGAGAAACCCGAATGGGTTTGACTTTTGGAATAATTGATTTGATTTTCTTGTTGAATAAAAGTAATTATGGAGGGTTATTAGGATGGTTAATGGATTACAAGAGGTGAAATTGTTGTTGCATGCTAAATTAGGTTCGAATTTTTGTGTTAACAAGAAAGGAAATTGAATTTGGTGAGATAATCTTGGTAAACACTAAGTTTGTATGATTTAAAAGCAATTGCATGATAGTTTTAAAGGAGATCAATGAGTGCATGCTAGTAATTAGTATTTGAGTTGAAAATTATGTTCTTGCCGAATGAAAACAAGATAAAAAGGGGATAACTTGGTGATTAAGTGTATGCATATTGATTTGATGGATTGATTAAGTTGAAATCACTAAGTAGTGCATGGTTTGGTGACTTAATGAATGGAATGATTTAATAGGGGATTAAAACAAGAAAGAAATGTGGTATGTAACCTTGCATGTCAAAATCTATTTTTTTGCATGTTTGATTCTTGATTGTGATAAGTGTTAAGGCCGAATAGGCCATAAGAAATAAAGGTCGAAACTTGATTTTGGTAATTGAAAGAATGATTGAGTGTTTATATATGAAAATCTTTGATTTTGCTTGATTGGATTGTTGTTTGGTTCGAATTAAGGAACAAAAGAAAAGGAAATTAGGTTGATTGATATAAGTGATAGTATGCACGTAAATGTTTGGTTGTAAATGGGTCTAGTACTCGTAAAAGAGTCGTGTTAGTGTGATTTGAGAAATAGCCTAGGTCAAGCGAGTACGCTTTGATTGCTAGGAATATAAGGATATAAAAATTACGCGAAAGGATTGTGCTATGTGCTATATGTTGTGTGCTTATTTGTATAAGCTATATTCGTATGCTCGAGTCAAAGATATAATCGAGTTATAGTATAGAGAGATCGTTCCGGGAACGAGAGTTGGGAATCTAATTAAGATTTCTGGTTTTTATTGTAGATTCGGAGCGTGAGGGCATTCGGGCTAGGAAAGGGAAAAGTATACTAGGTGGCAGTAGTTCAACCCCAAGGAAAGCAATTTCAGGCAAGTAACTCTGATTACTTGTGTAAATGATTATAAAGGAAATGTTGTTCATACCATGTAGAGTATTGAACTGTAAAAGTATAAAACCCTTGCTTTATGAAACCCTGATATTGATTTGAAGTACCCTTGTTCTTGATAACCTGTTATTGATAATCCTATTAATTTCACCATTTGATAATCTGCCTTTCTATTCCAGTTTCCTATAATGCCATGAATCATATTGAACCTTTAATTATCTTGGATAACTCTGTTAATGATACCCTGTTTCTCTTGATCGCCCTAATGATCCCTAAGTTATTACTGATCCTTCAAATTTAGTACCTTATTATCCTTGATACAGAATTCTTGAGAATTGTTCCTTGCGTATCTTTGATTCACTCCCTGAACTTTGTTTCTTTAAAATCTGAAAGAGTTTCGACTTGAAAGAGTCCGAATGATTTCAAATGCTTGGTAATGATAAAATGGATTTTAGAAAACCTATTTGTTTTTCCAACTCAAGGTTTTCTGAATGAATTCCTGATGGATTGGATTGAGACATAAGAGGCTAGTGGGACTAGTCCAGTCATGGTAAGAGGCTAGTGGGACTAGTCCAATTTAAGGCTGAAATTATGCCGAATGGTACCTTAAAGACCGGAATGGAGGTCGATACGGGCTGATCACCCGTATATAATGAAATGGAAAGATAAGCGATCCAATCAAGGGTTCTAAATGATTATTTAAAAAGGGAACTGAAACTTTTATTCAGTAAATTGATTTTTTTGAAATGAAAATGGTTTATACTGCTTTGAAAAGAGTTGATTATGTTAATGTGGAGCTTAAAGGTCAGAACCCTAATTCCTGAAATTGTTGATCATATGAATGATTCTATATCTTGAAATACTGTTGCTTTCCTCTACCAAAAGATCTATTTTGATCCTATAATGAATTGTGATGAATGTCGGATTTCGTCCTATTTCGAGCTTTGTTTCTTGAAAGCCCAACTATTCTTCGGATACCCTTTTTCCTTATCCCAAAGAAAACAAAAAAAAATGGAAATCTGCCACCTAGATTAGCTAAGATAGAATGCCCTAGTTTGTTCAAAGTATATTGAGATTTGATATTGTAGAACTTCTATTTAGTTACTTGCTGAGTTTTCTACTCACTTGTTTTGTCTTAATCTAACTATGGCAGTTAAGCAAGAAGATGGCCAGGCTTAGGCGCACTGCTCGTAAGAGCGTACCTGGTGGTCCCTACCGTGCTGAGGGCTTCCAGTTGCCAGAGCAGGTAGTGGTTGGTATGAGTGAGCTCGCGCCTAGAAAGAGGTGTTTAAAGATACAATGGGTTATCTGTCGGTTCCCAGCCGGAATCGATATTGATTATTGAATAATATTTTAGGTTTGTAAGTTATATTCTGTGATTGGTAGTTGTAATCTTGTCTCATACTTTATCCTGCTGATCCTGTTAGTAGTTAATCGGGGTTTATGCATATTTAATTATTAGAATAGAGGTGTGTGAGTCCTCATTTCCTAACCCCGAGATTGAGGGCGTCACAATAGTGATCTCTCAATAAAATCTTTTACTTCTATACGATAGATCAAGCTTTCGAAGATGGAAGCAACAAAAGGAAGTAGTATCAGTGCGGTGGTATTCCGAATCTAACGCGTTCGTGATACTAAGGTTGATGTGGTTATTAAAAGGTTATAGAACGCTAACGAGCAAAAGTATAACCAGTATAATATTATGAACGGGAAAAGAGTGGGTATTGAGAAGCAAAAGCTATAATGCTAGAAGCTATGATGAGGGTCTGTGCAATAGACTTGAAAGAAATTGGAATGGTCACTTAGCACGGATTGAGTTTTCTTACGATAATAGATCGTATGTCAGTATCGGGATATCGCCTTATGAGATCCTTGAGGGAAGACAATGTCAATCTCCCTTATGTTAGGATGAAGATTATAGAGCGCAAGATGCTCGGACCCGCAGTAGTCCAAAGGACCAAGGATATAATAGATCTAATCAGAGGAGGGTTGGTAGTAGCCCAAGATGGACATAAGAAGTATGTTGATTTGACACGAAAGGACAAAGAATAGGAAGTAGGGGACCTAGTGCTGTTATAGGTATTCCCTTGGAAAAGATGGATGTGGTTCGGAAAGAAAGGAAAGCTAAGCCCACGAATTGTTGGACCCTTGGATATATTAAGACGTATTAGGAAGTTAGCATATGAGCTAGCCCTACCCCTGAACATGTAGCAAATTCATAACGTGTTCCACGTATCAATGTTAAGGAAGTGTAATTCGGATGCCAGACAAATAGGGGCATATGCGCGCATAGACATGCAACCAGACGTAACCTATATGGAGCAACCAGGAAGGGTTATAGATCAAAAAGGGACAAGTGCTTAGGAGAAGGGATTATCAAGCTACTCAGAGTTGGTGGTAGAACCACAATGTTGGAAAATTTACTTGAGAGTTAGAAAGTGCAATGCTAAGAAAGTATCCCTATTCATTTTTATCTGATTCCGGGACGGAATCCTTTTAAGGAGGGGAGACTGTAATAACCCCAATTTTTGGAATTTTTGAAACGCTTATGAATAGTGTTTTTGTTGATTATGCTGAATAAAAAACCTTTCATGCCACACTTTGTAGAGGTTCTTTTATTGTCATTCTGAGATCTTATTAGTACTCTATATGGTATATAAGTGTATGTAAAGATCGTAAGAATCTGAATTCGAACACTTTGATTTTTCCCGAAAATCCACCAGATACCGAAAGAATTGAGTATAAGGTAACAGGATAAAAAGGATTTAAATTCAAGGAGTATAAGAGAGGATCATAAAAGGAATATAATGTATTGAGAAAGGTTAAGGGAACCCAAGTAATAAGATCCCGGGTATGATCCCTCAAACGATAAAAGAGAACGAAAGTTAAGCAAATCGTATAACAGATCAGCGATCATTAGCCAAGTGATTAGGAGTTAATCAAAGAGTTAGTGTAGAATGATGTCATCTCACCAACAAGAAGAGGACAAGTGTGGGAGGATGACATAGGAGGATGACATAAGCATGACCAAAAGGGAAGGAATTGTTGGATGATTGTGAGCCACACAATTTTTACCATGGTAACAACCTAATTAATAAGAAAATCACCACACAGATACCTAGGCAACCAAACAAGAAGCATTTCTTCTCCCCCCTCATTCTTGCTCTCGGCTTTTCCATGAAAAGCAAAGGAAAATTTTCAAAACTCAAGCTACACACCTTCAAAAATCAAGAGGTTTGTTTCTTTAGCTTCCATAATTCATAACTTAGATGAGCCATAAGTTTAAGCTCAAGATTCCATGTTTAACATAGCTAATCAATTCATCAAAGTTCTTGGTGAATAGTATTTTTAAGAAACTAACTTTGTGTTTTCTTATGTTTTCTTCAAGATCCAAGCTTAGTAGAGATAGTTAGTGGTTATTTAAGGCTTCCTAAGTGATTCTCCACTCTCCAAGGAAGGTATAACCCCTCCAAACCCTAACTTTACTTTGAGTATTAGGGTTGGTTTTGTTTGTTATAGTTCATAAGAGCTTGATTCTTGTATGTTTAGAGTTTTGTTGGAATTATAATGATTTTGGGTTATAAATCTTGGTTGTTGGTTGACGAACCTTAAGTATAGTTAGTAGCTCTTGTTTGAGATTGAATAAGTTGGAAAAATCATGAGGTTATGGACTGAGTTAGTAAGGTTTTGATGAAGTTTGGTGGTATTGGTGGTTATGGGTTGATTTGTGGTTGATTTGTGGTTGATTGGAGTAGTTTAAACTTTGGTAATCGCGTAAACATAGCCGTCGTAATGCCCGATTTACTTTAGACTGTTTTTGTTCTTAACATCAGGACCCGTGAACTCACTGTTAGGTTTTGACCATTTCTGTGATTAGATAGTTCATGTTACGAGCTTCGTTTTGATATGTGGTTCGCTTGAATCCGATGTACGGTTTAGGAGAAACGACTGTTTTAAGTAACGGCGTTTGGCGAACGAACCATTACCCCTCTCCTTACTTTAAAACCCTGGTTAAGGACCCTAAAAGACTAATTGGATTATGAAACAATTATGTAAAGTGGATTAGGCAGTTGGTAGAGTACTCGCGAAAGAATTGCCTTAAAATTCTTAATGATAAATTTATTAAAAATGGTGGAGCCGAGGGTACTCGAGCGACTTAAGTGAATCGTTAAGCGCAAAATTGAACGCTAGGGTTCAATTGGTTAAAGTCTAGTTTCTTAAGCGACCGGGGTTTAATTACGACTTATGTTGTTGTTCATAGGTTATCGGACCCACTCTAAGCTTAAGTCTATCCGGGAGCACTCAGGAAGTTTTCTACCCATTATACTGTTGTTGTGATGTATATATGCATATGCATTATCTTGTGATAAGTGCATGATTGTTATTAGCAAATCTTGCGATATATTGGAGCATGCCGATATGGTATATATGCATGCCTGTTTCGTAATCTTGATATCTAATTGTTGATTCAAATGCTTATAAGTTGCATAATACCTATGCTAGAGATAAGCAGTAGTTGCGTATGCCCTTAGTATAGGGGACCCAAAGGTGAACATTTTCTAAAACGGGAGTTGTAATAACCCCAATTTTTGGAAATTTTTGAAACCCTTGTGAATAGTGTTTTTGCTGAATGAGAAAACTTTTCATGCCACACTATGTAGGGGTTCTGTTATGGATATTCTGAGATTTTATTAGTACTCTATATGGTATATAAGTGTATGTAAAGATCGTCAGAATCCAATTCCGAACACTTTGATTTTTCCCGGAAATCCACTAGATACGGAAAGAATTGAGAAAAAGGTAACAGGATAAAAAGTATTTAAATTAAAGGATTATAGGAGAGGATCATAAAAGGAATATAATATATTGAGAAAGGTTAAGGGAACCTAAGTAATAAGATCCCAGGTATGATCCCTCAAACGATAAACGAGAACGAAAGATAAGCGAACCGTAAAACAAATAAGTGACCAAGAGACAAGCTTGTACAAGAAGCCAGGGGTTGTGACATCATCAAACCACAGGGTGTGGACAAGTGGGAGCATTATGACATGTGCAAGGTGACATAGGCATGACAAAAAAGGAAGGAGGTGTGGTGGCTTTGTAACCACACAAATTCAAGGGCAACAAGGTAATTAACTAAATCAAACACAAAAACAAGCCAACCAAGCCAAGCAAAATCATTTTTCATCAAAATCAAAAAGCAACCAAGGCATGGTTCATCTTTGCTCTCGGCTTTTTACTATTCAAAAGAGCAAGAAATTCAAAATCAAAGATCCAAGCTTCCTAAATTGGTGAGTTAATTCCCTAATCATCTTCATGCTTAGTTAGGGCTATATCATGAGTTTAAGCCATCAATTCCTTCTCCATCTTCTTCATTTAATCAAAGAAGAAGACTATGAATAGTGTTTTCAAGTTTTTAACTTGAAGTTTTTCTTGTTTTCCTTGAAGATCCAAGCATTCCTAAGACTTCTCAAAGCTTCTTAAGGCTTCCTAGCTCCTCCCACCACTTCAAGGAAGGTATACCATCTCCAAACCCTAGATTCCTATATATTATAAGATGATTTTGATTATTAGGGTGCTATTGTAGATTGTTGTTGTGATTTAGAGTTTGAGATTTGAAATGGTAGTGAAATGGAATGGTGAATGTTGTGGTTTTGATTAAAAGGACTTAAGTATGATTAAAGTTAAGCTTAGGCATAAGTATGAATGATTAAATTGAATTGGTTGGGGTTGTCATGATGTGATAAGGATGGATGTTGGTTGTATGTTGGATTTGAGGTTGAATTGGGAGGGTTTTAAATGGTTTAAAATATTGGAAATCGCGTAAACATAGCCGTCGTAACGTCCGATTTTCTTTAGACTGTTTTTGTGCATAACATTAGGACCCGAGAACCCCCTGCTAGATTATGACCATTGCCATTTCTAGATAGCTCATGTTACGAGCTTCGTTTTGATATGTAGTTCGTTCGATTCCGATGCACGGTTTAGGAGAAACGACCGTTTCAAGTAACGGCGTTTCGCGAACAAAACTTTTCCCCTCGCCTTACTTTGAAACATAGGTTAAAGACCAAAAAGGGTTAATTATTGTATGAAACATTTATGGTAAGTGTGCTAGGCAGTTAGTAAGACACTCGCGAAGGAATCGCCTTAAAACTCGTAAAGGTTAAATTATTAAAAATGGTGGAGCGAGGGTACCCGGGTGACTTAAGCAAATCAGTAAGCGCAAAACAAACGTTAGAGTCTAAGTTAGTTAAAGTATAGATTTACAAGTGACTTTGGTTTAATTCCAACTTACTTGTTGTTTATAGGTTACCAGACTCGTCCCGAGCCTTTTATCACCCCAAGTCGCTCAGGCAAGTTTTCTACCCGTTATACTGTTGTTGTGATGTATATATGTATATGCATTATCTTGTGATAGATGCATGTTGGTTGATTAGCAAATTTTGCGATATATTGAAGCATGCTGATATGGTATATATATGCATGCCTGTTTTGTATTCTTGCCATATATATCTGTTGGTTCAGTTAATAATACCTATGCTAGAGAATAGCGGTAATTTGCATATACCCTTAGTATAGGGACCCAAAGGTGAAAACATTTTCTAAAACCGGGAGTCGAGGATCCCGAGTAGATTTTATATATATATATATGGTTATAGTTTTCAGAACTATTAATCGAATAAGGTTTATTCTATAACTTTATTTTATTAGTGAATATTACCTTGAATATTCATTCGAGGAGTTATGACTCCTTTACATTATTTATTGGATATTACTTGGATATTCATTTGAGGATGTATGACTCCTTTATTTTATTTAATGAATATTATTTATAATATTCACTCGAGGTATTATGACTTAGCTTATTTTATTTATTGATAATTATTTGAATATTTATTTGAGGATCTATGACTCCGATTATTTGCTGAGATATATTCTTTATTTTATTAAAGAATAAGGTGTCGATAATCAAACTTATTTTTGATTATTCAAATAAAGATATTACTTTCGTATAAGTATATCTTTGATTATTTGCTATTCATTTCAAGTATAAGTTTTAATACTTCTACTTCAATTATTTTATAAAGATTATTCTTTATGGGAATATTATTTAAATAATAATATTCAGACATTTTCTAAATATTCTGGGGACTGATTTACTTCATTAAATCAGCTTCACTCCAAATATTCTTAAAAATGTTTTGCGAGTCTTCAAAATGATTTTTAAAAGTTAGAGCGGATCCCAAAACTCATTTTTTAAGATCCTCCTTTCGAAGGCGATTTAAATACTCGCTCAAAACCTGAGGGATCCGGCTCTGTGGTGTGTTTTATATTCGCAACGAGGTTGCTGTTTTGATAAATGAATTGATTACTTACCCAACACTCGGGAAGTAAAATTCTTGGAACAAGTTAATCCATTAACAGGCATCACCTGGGAAATATCAGTGAGTTCTCCTTTCCAAATAGATACGACTTCTTGGTGGAGCCGTATCAACAAGTTTCTACTTGGGGAAAGTGAGGACGAGCTTTACGTTACAGAGTCATGGATTTCATCTGAACTAGGAGTGGCGTAAGTGGCTGAGTAGCGCCGGCCCACCCTTATTATATTGGCCCAAATGGCCTGGAAGTTCCGCTAAGGCGGTCCATTCCTTAGGAGTTCAGTGTTCGGTTGACAAGTAAATCCGACAGGTTCTCCTCTACATGTAGAAAATGGTGGGGTTGTACTACTACGACTGATCATCGTAAGTGGTCTTCCTGGCGCGGCAAACTCCCGTAATGAGTTCATCATCCAATTGGATAATTTTTGCAACACTACCCAGAGCACTTCGATAGAAAGGCTACGGTTGGGCGATTGTTGAGTGTTGGCAGGGTCAAGTTTTCAAAATGATGTTTACATCAAATAAAGTATCTCGTAACTTCATTTTATTTTGATAATATTTTAAAGATTTAATCTATTCAAATCTTGTCTTATAGTCTCATCTATGTGATGAACTTTTGAAGCTAATTATAACTTGAACGGTGGTAGTTCAAGTAGTATTTGGGAAAGATATAAGTATATTGGGGTATCTTGTAACTTCATCTTTTAAACTTATATCTAATTAATAATTGTCTTATGTATGACAAAGATTTTCAGAAAAACGTTGAGACAAGGTTAGATATATGAGATCACCTTGCAACGATATTTTTTTATATACAGTTATACACTGGGACTTTGTGTATATTATGCATGGAAGAGGACTTCCAATATTTTGAAAAGTATATATGTATATATATATATATACTGAATATTTTGCGACTTCATCGCATTAAGATATCAACTTGGTTCATTTCTTTTGACCAAGACTTTCATGAGTACTAAGAGAAGGCTCATATACTATTAATCATTATACATATTATTTTGGTGGGCTTGCTGCTCACCCTTGCTTTCTTCTTTCATCACACAACAACAGATAGAAAGGATGAATAGGACCAAGCTCCCAATTCGCGAGCGGATAGGAAACATTTCGCAGTTTCCTATAGGCGTTGATGTCGCTGTAGCTGAGGTAGGAGCTATCAATAGGCTAGGCTTCCAACTTTTGATGTACCAGATTTATGTATATCTATGAATTGTAATAATGGCAAAGAAATGTAAATTTATTCAGAAAACCTTTTAAGGTGTATTGTCATATAATTGTGGAATAAAACGACTTGTGATTATTTTTGGATGTTCATCTCTGAGACTATAACGTGTGGTGTGTGTGTTTATTGTGGGGTCACAGTACAGAGTAGTTGAGTAATTATTAAGATTGGGTGTTATTAAGGGAAATGGAACTCGTGACAACCCGGATCCCCGACCCCGGATTTGGGGGTGTTACAGAAGTGGTATCAGAGCTAAGCGTTATAAACCTCAGAGATGATGGGACGTTAAGATAATAAGTTCACTAAGATAATAAGAACTTTTGCCAAGTTCATAGTCGGACTACCTAACGTAGTACTGACAGCTAAAACCCTTATGGGAACCCTTATAAATATCATGATAGTAGCATAATTCGTTATCGTATATGGTAGCGGGACTCCGAACCCTGAGGTTGAGGAGCAACAGCGCGATGATATTTATTACTAATTGGAGATCGGATTGTGGATCCGATAGAGTGTCCTAAGGCAGGACCGGATGATGTTGATATTGAGGATGTAGCGGTTGAGGATGTTGTCCAAGAAGGGATAGTTGCTGAGGAGGATCCCATGGAGGATCCTGACAAGCATGAATAAAGGACCACTGATGAATTGATGACCATGGTTAGGTCGACTACCAGAGGTAGGATTGGTCGGTCACTACCGGAGGTTCGTTCAAGTTTGTAAAGATAGTAGCCCCTTTAACGTGGCTTACTCATAAGACTGAGAAGTTCGAATAGACAGAGAAATGCAAGAACAGCTTTTAAGAACTGAAGCAAAGGTTGGTGACGGCCCCTATGTTGGCGTTGCCGGATGGAAAATGAGATTTTGTGAAATGTAGTGACGCTTCGCATAAGGAATTAGGGTGCTTCATATACAGCACAGCAAGGTAATCGCGTACGCGTCAAGACAATTAAGGAAGTATAAAATTCGATGTCCCCATCCATGAGCTTAGGCTCGTGGCAATAGTTTTGCCCTAAAGATTGGAGGCACTACTTGTATTGAAAGAAGTGCGAGATTTACACAAGCCATAAGTGCTCTAGTGCATTTTCGCGTAGAAAGAGCTCAACATGCGCCAGAGAAGGTGGTTAGAGCTAATCAAGGATTACGATTATGAGATTCCTTATCATTCGGGGGAAAGCCAATGTGGTGGCTGATGCCCTTAGTAAAAAGGAGAGACTCAAGATGATAATATCTTTGGGAGAGTTGATAAGAGATTTTGAGAAAATGAAAATAGTAGTGAAGGTAACCGGAGCCGGTACCGAAAAGCTGTTTGAGATTGCAATACAGACCGAATTATCGGAAAAGAACATATTGTGCCAGAAAAAGTGATGTATAAAGGCAGAGAGCCAACAAATAGATATGAGATCAATACCGAGAAAGACAATAAGGGAATAATGAGGTATTCCTATAGAATTTGGGTTCCAATTGTTCAAGAGCTTAAAGATGAGATCTTAGATAAAAGTCATAGTTCAAGGAATAAGATTAAGGGCAAACCCTGAATGTGATAGTCAGGGAGGACGCCATCAAGATAGAAGGAACCCATAACATAATGAAGTGGACAATGAGGATTTTAACGTATAAGATAACCCCAAGTATGGGAGAAAGATGAAACATTTCATACTAAGGAAACAGAAAGTCGAGTAAGGAAAGGAGACCCGAGACGGTACTCCTATACGGCAATTCATGGACCTGTCTAAAAAGAACTTAGACTATTATCCCCAACCACCACCCTGAGGAAACAATGCGGTGAGAAATTCTTTCATGACCTTTAAGTCGCTAAGCTCTCCAAGTTCCAAGGAACAAGCTGACCCAGCCGAGGCAAGAGCCTGGCTAAAGGAAATATAGGAATCATTGGGATTCAAAATGATTGATGAACCACAAAAGACTGTTTTGTCACTTACCCTCCTAAGAGAGAGACCACCCGCTGGTGAAAGACCAAGAAAGGCACGGAGCCAGAGGTTAGAATAAACTGATTTAAGTTCAGTCAATTGTTTTCAGGAAAGTAATTCCCAAAGATAAGGAGATAGTGTAAGAGCTTTGGAGCTAGAACAAAAGTGGATGAGTATGATGAATTATGAATCTAAGTTGTAAAAGTTATCAAGATTCGTTCTGAAGACACGAATCCAGAATGACGGGATGTTTGAAATCAATGCTTATGTTGTGCTGGTTCATGAATTAATGATAAAAGAAAGGAATATAACGGCAATAGAGTTTGAGGAATGATAAGGGAGTTGGGTATGAGGAAACCCTCAAGACTCATAGAAATAGAAATAGAAGAGTATGTAATCGTCAGGATGAGGGTGATTCACCATGAGTTAAAATTGATGGTTGAGGGCATAAGAGATACATATATTTTATCCCCTGTAAGTTGGGAAGATTCGAGGAAACCTTGAGATAATTCGAAGGATAAATAATGAGACGCGGATAGACTGAGGAGACAAGAAAGTAAGAAATTAAGAAAATTGGATGAAGGAAGTGACCTTCAAGAAGGTGAAGTGTAAGACCGGTGGCATGATACCCAGAAAGGGAGACGCCAGATATGAAAGATATCCCAACATTGAGGTGACTGTTGAGATAAACAACAAAAGTAAATAAGGAATTATTAAGAAGAAGTTCACGTTGAACACGACCAATATCTTCCAGAACATCCTTGTTATCGATTACCAGATTAGGCAAGAAAAGCGGATAACCGTTGTTATCTTTTGGAGGCCATTTTGATTAACCTCATTTTGTATACAGATGTTATTGTGAAATTAGGCATATACTATCGAGGTGGGAATGATTGAATAAGACACCCTTATCAGGGATATATGACTTGGTTTATCCATAGAAGGATGCAGGTACCTTTTAAAGGTGGAATTAAGGATAGAACATCGGTAACTTAAAATGAATCCTAGGGGAATGCATAAAGGTTGGCATTTCACCCTAATAGGGATAGTATGAGTTTTGACAGTATGATTTGGAAAGGGTTAAGGTAACAACAACCTTTAAGAATCAGTGGAGAAATTTTTCAGAAGTATATAGACAATGGTTTTAGTATTAGTAAATGGTATTATGATATGCCCTGTATCTAGGGAATACAGGAGGAACGATTTAAGGATAACCTTAGAGGTTTTACAAGGAGAAAGGTAAAATTCAAAATTCTCAAGAATAGAAATGTTGATAAAGGAAATATGACGTAATTATAATGATGCCAAGTGGGGCACGTGTTGAACCACGAGAAAGTATGGATCGAACCAGTAATGGTCGAAATTATTCAGGGCAATTAGGGCTTAAGATAAAAGATGTTCTAAGTATAATTGAGAGTCAGTCGTGACAGTGATTAACCTCTAAAGACTGAGGCAATAACTTATGGAAAAATGGTGATATTTTTTTTACTCATCTGATTTTAAGGAAAACATCTTCACTCAAGCAGTGATCGGAAATAGGGTGGAAAATTAGTGAAAATGGTTAAGACGACATTGACTGTAAGGAAATATTACTATCAGGAAAGGCCAAAGAGGTGGCCGACACTTTAAATATAAGAGGATAATTATAGGCGCTCGTGCGAGAGGGATACAGTGATGATGGTTAAAGCTGTGATGGTTGTATTTTGGGTTGGAAGATTGTCATTCCTTCTGATGACTGTGCAATACCCAACCGTAATAGTAGTTGGTAAAGGTTTAATTCGTGTAATCGCCATGAGCGGGCTATCTATCTCAGAAGATACTATCTTGAGATAAGCAAGGACCATATTTCAAAAAGGACTAAACAAACCTTTGAGTTAAGTCTTCTATTGAAGGCATATGATTAAGAATAGTATTAACCTGCTATCGTTGCATTGATGGAAACTCTTCTGCAATTTTATCTGCTTCATGTCATGTATGTATGTCAGGATCAGGAGTGTTCTTCATGAATCAGGAATGGTGATTATGTTAACTCCTTAGGAGAATTAGATACGAGATGTATGGACTCCGTATGGTTAGCTATTAAGACTTCATGGAAAATGAATGACTACAGTAGGTCAGTGGTGGACCATAGTAAGGCAGCAATGATTCTGCGAGTAATGAGATGATTACAACCGTGAGAGTTGTATTGGAATAAGTGTTGAGATTGAGTACCACTAATCGGGTCGTGGTAGTGTATAAGTTATCATTGATAGACTAATTAAGTAGAGTATTTACCTATTGTATATTTATTCTTTCTTATCAATAGAGAGTCGTATTATTATACGAGGAAGGTTGCGGTGCAAGCATAGAACTCTAGTAACGGTGATGTCTAAAATGAGATCCCAGGTTCGATTTTCGAAATCGAGGGAGTTTAAAAGGTAATTGTGTATAAGCTCGAGGAAGAGCATGGGTCCATAGAATGATGGACGGAATAGCAAAAATATTTAGGCACGTGAAATGCGATGCTATAATACTTGATGTTGATATAAATGCACATATGTTTTGTTCTCCTATGACAAACCTCTATAATTCAGAGGTAGGTTCCAAGCCAGATATTTTGTGGCAGTATATTTTTTTTTCATATATACAATTCTCTTCAATTCGTTCTTTTCTCTTCTTTTCATTTCATGTAAGCTGAGAAGAACAACCCTTCCAGAAAGGGGAGGTATTGCCGAATGACTATCTATCTGTGTGATAGAAGCCTAGTAGGATACCAGCTATTGTTTAATTGCTTGTCAAGTACTAAAGGCTGGCCACCTTCTGTACTAACTATGCAATATAACAAGTGTTCATGATCATAGTGATCTCACAACAAATTCCTTTACTTCTATTTGATTGCTCAAATTTTGGAAAATAGAAACAACTGAAAAAGGAGTAATAAAGTGGTGGTAGTATGCGGAATGGGGACACATTCGTGATACTAAGGTTGACGTGGTTATTAAAAGGTTATAGAACGCTAGCGAGCAAAAGTATAAACCGTATAATATTAGGAACGGAAGGTAGTAGCGATTACGAACTGGAAAAGAATGGGTATTGAGAAGCAAAAGTTCTAATGATAAAAGCTATAATGAGAGTCTGTGCAATAGACTTGAAAGAATTTGGAATGATCACTTAACGCGGATTAAGTTATCTTACGATAATAGATCATATGTCAGTATTGAGGTATCGCCTTATGAGATCCTTGAGGGAAGACAATGTCGATCTCCCTTATGTTAGGATGAAGTTGTAGAGCACAAGATGCTCGGACCCGCAGTAGTCCAAAGGACCAAGGATATAATAGATCTAATCAGAGGACGACTGGTAGTAGCCAGGAAGGACATAAGAAGTATGTCGATTTGACCCGAAAGGACAAAGAATAGGAAGGAGGCAACCTTGTATTGTTAAAAGTATTCCCTTGAAAAGAATTAATGAGATTCGGAAAGAAAGGAAAGCTAAGTCCACCAATTGTTGGACCCTTGGATATATTAAGGAGTATTGGGAAGTTAGCATATGAGCTAGCCTTACCCCAGAATATGTAGCGAGTCATAACGCGTTTCACGTATCAATGTTAAGAAAGGGTAATTCGGATTCCAGATAAATAGGGGCATAGGAGCGCATAGACATGCAACCAGATGTAACCTATATGGAGCAACCAGGAAGGGTTATAGATTGAAAAAGGAACAAGTGCTTAGGTGAAGGATTATCAAACTAGGCAGAGTTGGTGGTAGGACCACAATGTGGAAAATTGACTAGAGAGTTAGAAGGCACAATGCTAAGAAAGTATCCCCATTTGTTTTCTATTTGATTCCGGGACGGAATCCTTTTAAGGAGGGGAGACTGTAATAACACCAATTTTTCAAAATTTTTGAAACCCTTGTGAATAGTGTTTTTGCTGAATGAGAAAACTTTTCATGCCACACTATGTAGGGGTTCTGTTATGGATATTCTGAGATTTTATTAGTACTCTATATGGTATATAAGTGTATGTAAAGATCGTCAGAATCCAATTCCGAACACTTTGATTTTTCCCGGAAATCCACTAGATACGGAAAGAATTGAGAAAAAGGTAACAGGATAAAAAGGATTTAAATTAAAGGATTATAGGAGAGGATCATAAAAGGAATATAATATATTGAGAAAGGTTAAGGGAACCTAAGTAATAAGATCCCGGGTATGATCCCTCAAATGATAAACGAGAACGAAAGATAAGCGAACCGTAAAACAAATAAGTGACCAAGAGACAAGCTTGTACAAGAAGCCAGGGGTTGTGACATCATCAAACCACAGGGTGTGGACAAGTGGGAGCATTATGACATGTGCAAGGTGACATAGGCATGACAAAAAAGGAAGGAGGTGTGGTGGCTTTGTAACCACACAAATTCAAGGGCAACAAGGTAATTAACTAAATCAAACACAAAAACAAGCCAACCAAACCAAGCAAAATCATTTTTCATCAAAATCAAAAAGCAACCAAGGCATGGTTCATCTTTGCTCTCGGCTTTTTACTATTCAAAAGAGCAAGAAATTCAAAATCAAAGATCCAAGCTTCCTAAATTGGTGAGTTAATTCCCTAATCATCTTCATGCTTAGTTAGGGCTATATCATGAGTTTAAGCCATCAATTCCTTCTCCATCTTCTTCATTTAATCAAAGAAGAAGACTATGAATAGTGTTTTCAAGTTTTTAACTTGAAGTTTTTCTTGTTTTCCTTGAAGATCCAAGCATTCCTAAGACTTCTCAAAGCTTCTTAAGGCTTCCTAGCTCCTCCCACCACTTCAAGGAAGGTATACCATCTCCAAACCCTAGATTCCTATATATTATAAGATGATTTTGATTAGTAGGGTGCTATTGTAGATTGTTGTTGTGATTTAGAGTTTGAGATTTGAAATGGTAGTGAAATGGAATGGTGAATGTTGTGGTTTTGATTAAAAGGACTTAAGTATGATTAAAGTTAAGCTTAGGCATAAGTATGAATGATTAAATTGAATTGGTTGGGGTTGTCATGATGTGATAAGGATGGATGTTGGTTGTATGTTGGATTTGAGGTTGAATTGGGAGGGTTTTAAATGGTTTAAAATATTGGAAATCGTGTAAACATAGCCGTCGTAACGTCCGATTTTCTTTAGACTGTTTTTGTGCATAACATTAGGACCCGAGAACCCCCTGCTAGATTATGACCATTGCCATTTCTAGATAGCTCATGTTACGAGCTTCGTTTTGATATGTAGTTCGTTCGATTCCGATGCACGGTTTAGGAGAAACGACCGTTTCAAGTAACGGCGTTTCGCGAACAAAACTTTTCCCCTTGCCTTACTTTGAAACATAGGTTAAAGACCAAAAAGGGTTAATTATTGTATGAAACATTTATGGTAAGTGTGCTAGGCAGTTAGTAAGACACTCGCGAAGGAATCGCCTTAAAACTCGTAAAGGTTAAATTATTAAAAATGGTGGAGCCGAGGGTACCCGGGTGACTTAAGCAAATCAGTAAGCGCAAAACAAGCGTTAGAGTCTAAGTTAGTTAAAGTATAGATTTACAAGTGACTTTGGTTTAATTCCAACTTACTTGTTGTTTATAGGTTACCAGACTCGTCCCGAGCCTTTTATCACCCCAAGTCGCTCAGGCAAGTTTTCTACCCGTTATACTGTTGTTGTGATGTATATATGTATATGCATTATCTTGTGATAGATGCATGTTGGTTGATTAGCAAATTTTGCGATATATTGAAGCATGCTGATATGGTATATATATGCATGCCTGTTTCGTATTCTTGCCATATATATCTGTTGGTTCAGTTAATAATACCTATGCTAGAGAATAGCGGTAATTTGCATATACCCTTAGTATAGGGACCCAAAGGTGAAAACATTTTCTAAAACCGGGAGTCGAGGATCCCGAGTAGATTTTATATATATATATGGTTATAGTTTTCAGAACTATTAATCGAATAAGGTTTATTCTATAACTTTATTTTATTAATGAATATTACCTTGAATATTCATTCGAGGACTTATGACTCCTTTACATTATTTATTGGATATTACTTGGATATTCATTTGAGGATGTATGACTCCTTTATTTTATTTAATGAATATTATTTATAATATTCACTCGAGGTATTATGACTCAGCTTATTTTATTTATTGAATATTATTTGAATATTCATTTGAGGATCTATGACTCCGATTATTTGCTGAGATATATTCTTTATTTTATTAAAGAATAAGGTGTCGATAATCAAACTTATTTTTGATTATTCAAATAAAGATATTACTTTCGTATAAGTATATCTTTGATTATTTGCTATTCATTTCAAGTATAAGTTTTAATACTTCTACTTCAATTATTTTATAAAGACTATTCTTTATGGGAATATTATTTAAATAATAATATTCAGACATTTTCTAAATATTCTGGGGACTGATTTACTTCATTAAATCAGCTTCACTCCAAACATTCTTAAAAATGTTTTGCGAGTCTTCAAAATGATTTTTAAAAGTTAGAGCGGATCCCAAAACTCATTTTTTAAGATCCTCCTTTCGAAGGGGATTTAAATACTCGCTCAAAACCTGAGGGATCCGGCTCTGTGGTGTGTTTTATATTCGCAACGAGGTTGCTGTTTTGATAAATGAATTGATTACTTACCCAACACTCGGGAAGTAAAATTCTTGGAACAAGTTAATCCATTAACAGGCATCGCCTGGGAAATATCGGTGAGTTCTCCTTTCCAAATAGATACGACTTCTTGGTGGAGCCGTATCAACAAGTTTCTACTTGGGCAAAGTGGGGACGAGCTTTACGTTTCAGAGTCATGGATTTCATCTGAACTAGGAGTGGCGTAAGTGGCCGAGTAGCGCCGGCCCAGCCTTATTATATTGGCCCAAATGGCCTGGAAGTTCCGCTAAGGCGGTCCATTCCTTAGGAGTTCAGTGTTCGGTTGACAAGTAAATCCGACAGGTTCTCCTCTACATGTAGAAAATGGTGGGGTTGTACTACTACGACTGATCATCGTAAGTGGTCTTCCTGGCGCGGAAAACTCCCGTAATGAGTTCATCATCCAATTGGATAATTTCTGTAACACTACCCAGAGCACTTCGATAGAAAGGCTACGGTTGGGCGATTGTTGAGTGTTGGCAGGGTCAAGTTTTCAAAATGATGTTTATATCAAATGAAGTATCTCGTAACTTCATTTTATTTTGATAATATTTTAAAGATTTAATCTATTCAAATCTTGTCTTATAGTCTCATCTATGTGATGAACTTTTGAAGCTAATTATAACTTGAACGGTGGTAGTTCAAGTAGTATTTGGGAAAGATATAAGTATATTGGGGTATCTTGTAACTTCATCTTTTAAACTTATATCTAATTAATAATTGTCTTATGTATGACAAAGATTTTCAGAAAACCGTTGAGACAAGGTTAGATATATGAGATCACCTTGCAACGATATTTTTTTTATATACAGTTATACACTGGGACTTTGTGTATATTATGCATGGAAGAGGACTTCCAATATTTTGAAAAGTATATATGTATATATATATACTGAATATTTTGCGACTTCATCGCATTAAGATATCAACTTGGTTCATTTCTTTTGACCAAGACTTTCATGAGTACTAAGAGAAGGCTCATATACTATTAATCATTATACATATTATTTTGGTGGGCTTGCTGCTCACCCTTGCTTTTTTCTTTCATCACACAACAACAGATAGAAAGGATGAACAGGACCAAGCTCCCAATTCGCGAGCGGATAGGAAACATTCCGCAGTTTCCTATAGGCGTTGATGTCGCTGTATCTGAGGTAGGAGCTACCAATAGGCTAGGCTTCCAACTTTTGATGTACCAGATTTATGTATATCTATGAATTGTAATAATGGCAAAGAAATGTAAATTTATTCAGAAAACCTTTTAAGGTGTATTGTCATATAATTGTGGAATAAAACGACTTGTGATTATTTTTGGATGTTCATCTCTGAGACTATAACTTGTGGTGTGTGTATTTATTGTGGGGTCACAGTACAGAGTAGTTGAGTAATTATTAAGATTGGGTGTTATTAAGGGAAATGGAACTCGTGACAACCCGGATCCCCGACCCCGGATTTGGGGGTGTTACAGGAGTCGATGTTCCCGAGTATAATATATATATATTTATATATATATAAATATAGTTTTCAAAACTATTAATCGAATAAGGTTTATTCGATAACTTTATTTTATTTAATGAATATTATTTTGAATATTCATTCGAGGACTTATGACTCCGCTTATTTTATTAAATGAATATTATTTTGAATATTCATTTGAGGACTTATGACTCCGCTTCTTTTATTAAATAATATTCTTTATTTTATTAAAGAATAATGTTTCGATAATCAAACTTATTTTCGATTATTCAAATAAAGATCGTACTTTCGTATAAGTATATCTTTGGTTATTTATTATTCATTTCAAGTATGAGTCTTAAAACTTCTACTTCAATTATTTTTATAAGGATTACCCTTATGGGAATATTATTTAAATAATAATATTCAGATATTTTCTAATATATTGGGACTGATTTATTTCATTAAATCAGCATTACTCCAAACATTCTTAAAAATGTTTTCGAGTCTTCAAAATGATTTTTAAAAGTTAGAGCGGATCCCAAAACTCATTTTTATATTTAAGATCTTCCTTTCGAAGGGGACTTGAATACTTGCTCAAAAATCTGAGGGATCCGGCTCTGTGGTGTATTTTATATTCGCAACGAGGTTGCTGTTTTGAGAAAACAATTTGATTACTTGCCCAACGTTCGGGAAGTAAGTCCATCTAATTGAGTCGGCATAAGCGACAGGCCGGGGTACGGTCTATGAAGGTGTAAGAGACTGGGTGACAGTCCATCCCCGCGTGAGTGGCCGGGTAACGGTCTAGCGCGAGGTCCTAATGCGGCCAGGGTGATGACCGGCGAGGAATTCATCCATCTACGGTAGAAAAGGTTACTTATTGGTATCTTTTCCTGATCAGCAAGATATCGGGTTTATGCCAAAATTCTTTTCTTTCCAAATTCATTGGATATTGCAACTCTGTTCATACTTTACATGACAGAGGTTTTCAGGAAATGTAAGAGAGATATATATGGATATATATATATCGGGATTTAATGAAGTATCTCGTAACTTCATTTTATTCAGTAATATTTCAAAGATTGAATCTATTCAAGTCTTATCTTGTAGTCTCATCTGTGTGATGAACTTTTTAAAACTGATGATACCTTGAACGGTGGTAGTTCAAGTAGTATCCGGAAAAGATATAAGTATATTGGAGTATCTTGTAACTTCATCTTTTAAACTTATATCTGGTTAATGATTATCTAATGCATGACAAAGATTTTCACAAAAAAAAACGTTGAGACAAGGTTAGATATATGAGATCACCTTACAACGATATTTTTATATAGTTATAAACTGGAACTCTGTGTATATTATGCATGGAAGAGGACTTCCAAGATTTTGAAAAGTATATATACATATATACTGAATATTTTGTGACTTGATCGCGGTAAGGTATCAAACTGGTCCATTTTTACTTGACCAAGACTTTCTTGAGTACTATGAGAATGCTCATATATTGTAAATTATTATACATATTATTTTGGTGGGTTTGTTGCTCACCCTTGCTTTCTTCTTTCATCACACAACAACAGATAGACAAGATGAACAGGATCAAGCTCCCAATTCGTGAGCGGTTAGGAAATATTCCGCAGTTTCCTGTAGGCGTTGATGCCGTTGTAGCTGAGGTAGGAACTACCAATAGGCTAGGCTTTAAACTTTTGTTGTACCAGACTTATGTATATTTATGGGTTGTAATAATGGCAAAGAATATGTAAATTTATTCAGAAACCCTTTTGAGGTGTAATGACTTCTAATTGTGGAATAAAATGACTTGTGTTATTTTTGGTATTCATCTCTGAGACTATAACTTGTGGTGTGTGTGTGTATATTGTGGGGTCACGGTACGCAGTGGTTGGTTGTTTATTAAGATTAAGAGTTGTTAAGAGAATTGGAACTCGTGACAACCCGGATCCCCGACCCCGGATTTGGGGGTGTTACAACGTCTGTTTTCTGCAAAACACCAATGCAATTAGGCCATATTTTGAGTAAGTTACTATCATTTGTGTGTGTATGTATGCTTTTTTTATTAGCTGCATTTTGATTAAATACAATTGATTTTACTTGTAGTGAACATATGGTATCTTTGATGGCACGATACCAGGAACATGAAAATGACCAAGTATGGCTAAAAAATAAGCAAAATGATAAGTTCCCCGAATGGTTCAGGAAAAAGGTTAGATTTTTACTTTTATTAAAAACACAAATTAAACATGTTTTAGGTAATTAATAAAAAGTATATTAATTTAATTTTCCTATTTTTATTTAAAATTATTAATTATATCGAATAATTAGTTTAAATCAATTTATCTTTTGATTGATTCAATCAGAATTGCTGCATGATGCTAATAAAATAGATGATGAAATAAGGTGGATTGCAGAAGGGCCTAATAACCATGTTCCTACATTTAGCAGTTATAAAATCAATGGTGTTATAGCACAAAGGAGCGTGATGATTGTAACGTCAGGGAAATATCATGTAATTATTTTATCAATAAATAATTATTATGTGATTTTTATGTGAATTTTGGTGAATTATTTGATGATGGATAATAATATTTGGATGTTTATTTCTAGTAAAAATTGAGATATTTTAATTTTTAATTATCCAGAATTAAATATAGATAATTTTGGTATTTTTCTGGTAAATTTTGGATTTATTATATGTTCTTATAAAAATTTATTGAATTATTAATGATTATTTTTACATAATTATAAAATTACATTTTAGAATCAGAAATCGTCCCACTTCAATCGTTTTTGCTTTTTTACAACCCGTAACTCCTCCGAAAATTCCTTCCTAGCATAATCTGATAATTCTGAACACTTTTCATGTTTTGACTTTCTGGATCCGGGGTACGGTTTGACCTGTACGAGTCCCGGTGTTAAATTTTCGATACGCAACTCATTTTATATATCGATAAAAAATCCATATTCTCAAGAAGGCGAGACATTATTACCTTAATTTCGTATAAAGTATTTTATAGGAAGTTCTGTTTTAATAATTATCCAAATTTGGTATTAAAATCGTATTGTCTTTTTAGTTACTTAGCGGCTAAGTAACCTATTTTTGGATCTGGTCTGTAAATGTAATTATCGAAATATTAAATAAATAAAATATGCAATGGTTCTGTTAGCGATGTGTTTCTATATTGTTAATTATGTTTGATTGGTTGGACGCGAAGATTACTTTTTTATCGAGCTGCATGCATTTAATTTATTTTAAAGTGATTTTATTGAATATTTATTCTTAAAAATGCTAAAATTGTTTCTAAAATTATTTTTATTGTTTTAAAATTTTATTTATTATTTTTAGGGGTTTATTAAATTTAGAAATCAATATTTTATTAATTATTTAATTTTAAATGATTTTCTAATTTCATTAAATTGTAAAATCAGTAATTAATTCGGAAATGCTTCAAAAATTATGGAAATTTTGATTCTATTAACTTCTAAATATTTTGAGAATTTTAAAATTTCTTCGGGAATTTTCTGGCTTTTTTTAACTGCAAGTGCATTCGTTAAATGATAAATGTGGGTCTAAATGCGCGTTTCAAAAATATTTTTTGAAATTATAAAATTTTTATAATAATTAATTTTAATTATCTCGAGATTTTTTAAATATGTTCGGATAAATTCTCGGGTTATTATTACTCGTAGATTATTTGTTTAAAACGATAGTTGCGATGCGAATCGAGATAATAACGCAAAAAAAACAAAAGCCCCAAATTTTCCCCTGCACCCCTTTTTCTCCCTCAACCTCACCTTTTTTGTCATCTCTCGGGTTTCAATCTCTCTTTCTCTGCGATTTCTCAATCTCTTCTCTCTCGAACCTCTCTATCTCTCTCTCCCGACAGTCTCTCCCTCATCTCTCTTTTCTCATTTTCCTTCGATCCCTTTTCCTTCTCGGTTGCTCGCTACTGGTAAGCACCGTTGTTCCGCCGCCCTTCGCCGCCCCGAAGAGGTGGTGACGCGTGTGTGCCCCTAACTACAAGTCTAGTCTCGCGTCGGGTGTATGCGTATATATATGTGTATTGCTGATTCTGGTTGCTTCAACTTCCGGGTTGTGTGTGCTCGGTTTTTCGGCTTTATTCGCTGTTCTGATGTTTGTTCAGTTGGTTTTGTTGGATATATATATATATACACCCGATTGTGTATATAGCTGCGCGCCGCCCTTCTTGTTTTCTGGCGGGAGGCGGTGGCGCGTGGGATTGACGCGTGTGTGTATCTGCCTTGTTGCATGTTCGTGTGTATCTGTTGATTAACTGATTGATTTTATTAAATCTTAATTCCTATATTTCTGCATGAAATGAATTGATTAAAGATTGTGAAATAAAAATGAATTATGTGCGGAAAGTAATAATAATAATCAGTGGGATTCGCGTAGGATGTCCGATAATCGGAAACCCGCGAATTTTACCGCCGTCGGCGATGAGCCTCGGTGAGCCGACGGTGGGCGATGATGATTTTTATCTGAGTCATACGTTTATAAATTAAATAAAATTAGTTAGTAAAATTAATGGTGAAAAGGAAAATACGAATAAAATAAAATATGAATAAAATTACAAGTAATGATAGTAATTAACCGAATCGAGTTTGGGATTTGTGGATTGGTTGTGATTGGATTGTTGTTGTGAATTTGACGTCGATTTGATTTCGACGGGTAGGCCGTTAAACAAAGGAAACACTGCCCGATTTTCGGGAAATTAATTCCGGAAATAAGGAGACGTAACCCACAATTATGGAAAACATCGAACGAGAATAAATATACAAATATATATATATGAAGTTATATTATACGAAACCAAATTACGTGTTATCATGAAATATTTCATAAATACCTGATTACCCTGTTTTTCAAAATGACGAGTATACGTATCTTCCGAAAATAAACATCGAACCGAGTTTCGAAGATGTGAACCATAATTGCTATGTGTATTTCAGTAATACATATAAATATGAGTTGGGCTATGAAATCGTAAGGGTAAAATAGGATAGTGGTGTTATGTTAAGCGAAACAATTATCTGAATTAGGGTATTTCAACCCTATAGGTCCAAGTCGGAAGGCCCGAGACGTGACATTGGACTAGGAATGATATAGTGATGAGTTATCAGACTCAACAAGATTCCAATCGAAGGATACGAAGGATAGGATTCTATCTAGAATAGGATAATGGTTTGACGATGAAGCCAAACGCTCAAGGCAATCCAAAAGTCGACCGATAATAGGGGTTAAAGCTCATCGAGGCAAGTATTCCCGAACTTTCTTTTAAATACTGCAAGTATTCCTGATTTTTCTTTTAAAATACTGCAATTATTTCTTCGATCTTATTCTAAGTTCAGAACAGTTAAATGTTTTAGATTTCGCTGTAATTACTCTTATTATGCATAATTCTTTTATTCTTGTTCCTGTAATTCGATTGCTCTCTTGAGCAAATACCCATTCTTTCGGGTTATTTGCGAACCCTGAATTGGGATATTTTGAATTAAAAATGATTTGATATCAAAATACTCCATGGGCTGGATAGTGATATTTTGGGGATTGAGTTTTACTTAATCCTAAGGGCCGGGACATGACCGGTGCCTTGAGATGGGCCGTAGTGCCTTGGAACCCGACTGGATCTATACAGGTAGGTATAGATCTGCACTGTATCCTGAATGATCAGCAGGATATAAATGCGAACTAGTGTCCAGTCTAATTTGATATTGATTGCCATTAATGACATTCTCTCTCGAATGGTTTTATGATTCCAAAACCGGACAAAACCCTGATTCAGGAGATGAATCGGGGAATCGCTTATCATTTTTAGATTTTAGTTAAAGGCTGGTGACAGCCAATGTTTATTTGCTCAACTCACTCAAATAAATAGAATTGTTTAAAATTGTTTTAAGATTTTTTCCGGAAGTTTTTCCTTTAATATTAATGCCTGAAACTCAAATTATATAGTTGCTGGGCATTTTTGGCTCACTCTTGCTTTGTAAATTCTTAATTCTGCCAGAAACAGATAAGGATAAAAGTGAATAGCTTTGATAGACAGCAGAAGTTAGAGAAATTTCCGCTGCGAGAGGTTGAAGGTATTAGAAGAATGTGACAAGAGCATTAGTTCAAAGGTATTTACACTTGTATTTTAGTTATTGTGAGTTGTAAAGGGTTAGATTCTTGTTTCATACCATAACCTGTAAACGATCTGGATTCAAGGGGTTAATTGAATATTCTTTTGTTTTATATAAAGATTGTTTTCGTGACATCAAATCTTGACCATTGATTTGGGTTGTTACAAGTTGGCATCAGAGCTGCAGGTTATTGGTCACTGAAATAAGAATAGGTGAGAGTAAGATAGGAATTATAGGTCGTGCAGGATAGGAAAGACCCTAGACATACTCAAGTTAAGTTGAGTTGAGTGCGAATTAGGGTTAGCAGATCTGGTACGGAATGGGTAAGCCATGATTGTTGAGGGAAGTGTAAGGAGAATATCGCAACACTGTAGGTATAGTGAGTTCTCAGATCCTACAATAATGAGAAATCGATGGATCGACAGAGACTGGGTATGTTACCCTACTTTTCATATGGTTTTGAAAAATATGCGATCGATTCTTATAAAAATTTGTGTAAGAGAAGCTACGATTTAACTTAGATATTAGGACGGGTTCCACGTCGGAGGCAACCAGTTGATGGAAGCTAATGAAGAACCCACGTTGCACGTTTCGAAGGCACCATCGTTGCGAGAAGATTCTTATCACTTATCGGGAGCTGCGCGAGGAATGATATCTACCTTCCTAGGTGTAAGTAAGATTAGCACAAGGTGCAACCTTATCTACAGACGGAACATCGAATCGCATGCGTGATTGTAAGTACAACATCAAGGACGACGACAAGAATGTCAAAGATAGTACAAATGTCAGCATGGCGGTAAAATTGCGAATAAAATAATGTACAACGGTAAATGAAGTTTCATCGACTAAGAAATGCGAACAGAGTCCAAGGAAAAGAATAGAAGGCGTGCAAAAGTAGAAAGACCCTTATATGGGCATTCTTTTAATTAGAAATTTCATTGGTAAATCAGGAAAATAGCAAGTAACTTATATAGTAATGACGACCAAATATTTGATTTCTAAAATTTTAAAATGAGATTTCGGAAGAGATTTTCTTAATGAATTTTCACAAGATTTTTGGCATGAAATGAGTTTTACAAATTGGTTGTCAAATTACTATTTATGTTCTTGTTATTACAAACAGAAAATGACCTAAAAAGATAATGGATTTAGACTCAGTGTTGTTAGTTTGGAGGACCAAGTAGACCCATTGACAGGAAGAAAGGTTTAAAGTTTTCTGTGAAAAATAAAAGTAAACGTTGTTTAATAAAATCAATAATTGAATCAACATATTAAAATATTATTTACCTAATTTATAAAAATATTAAAATTTAACAAGATTCATAATTTGAATGAACGGAGGATGATTGAAGGAAATGAAAGAATCTTTCAGATGATTGGAGAAGAATCATATTCTTATTAACAAAATTGAGGCATTGTGTGATCGATGGTTACTCTACGTGACATAGATGAAATCGGAAGCAATGATTATAAATTTCAGAAGGACGCGATTAAGACCAAATTATTGAAGTATTTGATGTGAAGACATTTCCAGACAGCATTTCGAAGCAATGATGTGACTTAAATCGTGAACCTGTATTCGCACGATCTTGAAGGCAGATGTACGCGAAGTATGGAAGGTGAACAACACTGACATCCTTTCTTCTAATACGATAGTATACGTTTTTCTTGATTCTTGAATACGTATGAGCTTCTTCTGTTAATAAATCTTTTGAGGTGGAAATGAAAGAAAATTTATTTTATTCCTTCTAAACTATTTCTTTTCTCAAATTCTTAATTCCTGATTGAGACAACAGTGTTGTGATATGACGCTTTGTCGAAGTGACGAAGAGTCTGGTGGGACGCCACCTGATCATGTGTTGTATGCCATATAGTATGAAAGAATGGTTATCTTAAGTACAAATATGTTTGTCTCATTCACCTTTAAATCTTCACTTATTCTTTTCTTCAATTTATTGATTTACAAATTCTTCCTACTGTTTGTTGCATTGTTATTCCTTATCCGGTTCTTTTCATTCAAAATCCTATTCACAAACTCTCCTATTGCGTAGAGTCTGTTCTTTGACGATTACAAAAGAAATAGAATAGTCCCGTGCGACAGGTAGAATTACGTGTCGAAGGAGAATATGATTGCAAGCCGATAAATGATGGTTGTTCATGTTATGAGGATCTCATTAGTATGGTAGGTTACGTTAACATGATGCACTTCAAATCAGAAGATTTCGATAAGAAATAAATCGTTAGTGAATCGTAACGAATAAATTAGTTATAAAATAAGGAAGTAAGGTGGTGTACGTCAGACAAAGCAAGCGAGTGTCGGGACGACAATCGAAGATCAAGGGAATTCTGAACAATGACTCAGACAGGCGGTTAATATGTGAAGCATCCCTTCATCATGGGAAGATATTTGTCATAAAGATTCAAGATAGAAGAAATCTTAAAGGTAATCGAATTTCGAACGTGTTCTTCAAGAAACTGTGGAGTTCTCCAATTTGAGTAAATAAGTTATGGTAAACTGGATACCCATATATGGACCAGTGATAAAAGTTTGATACGGGAACATAAGTGGAAATAAAGGAATGGTGATTCGACTGTGGAATCTTTTAAGAAATAATGATCTGACGACTGAGTTTCCACCAGATTGCGACAATAGTAATGAAAACCATGCATGGTTATTAAAAGATAAACAGAATAATTAAGAAAATTAAGGACGTATCATCAATGATAAAAGATTGAATGTGGCATAATTCTTGAAAGTAACTATATACAATTTGTAATGACAAGAAATACGCTAAAATACTCGCGAAATAAAATTTTGAGAAACAACAAGATAAATTTTAAGTTCACCAATAAAAATTTGTAATATTTTGAAAGAACTGGGAAAGGTGTGGTTATATTAATCCTTGTTGGTTCAAGACCTTAGTTCAATTCAAAAGATAGATGTTATGCCAATTAATAGTACAAGTGTTGATCAAAATGTTACAGTTTGAGTTATGGTGAATGGATGAATTTGGTTGATAAAAGTGGATGGGTATGATTGTGTATGCTTTGATTGATTGATGATGTCGGCTTGAGTCCAACTGGTAGTTGATATAGGGAAAGTGCTGTCCAAATTTCAGAAATTACTCTACATTTAAGGAGAAAGAAGTATATTATCGTTCTCGTCAGTACTCCAAATGATTGCGATCTCGGTTCTTGAGAAAGTTGTTATGACCAAACCGACTTTATATAATTGGTCTTTGATTCCAGTTAGCTAGTCAACACTTGGTTTAAGTGGTCAATTAAAAGAGTTAATTGATCAAATTTACCAACTAATGGTTAGTTAAATGGGGATCGATTCCAATTAGATTAAGTCAAGCTCTAACATGATTTTCAGATTCGAAATCAAAGCAATTAGCAATTTAGAGGAAGTAATGACATCAGTAGAAGTTGAAATTTAGTAAAAGTAGTGTGATATTGCTGCGTATGTGCGAGATTTTATCTAGATGAATACGCCTTTTCAATAGACAAAAGGAACAGCAAGTTATTGGTTCATGCTAGTGAAAAGAATATTTCAGGAACTGAAGGTATGAGATAAAGCAAAAAGATTATATTATCTGTAATAGTGTTCCAAGAAGGACTCAGATGTATACCCATATCGAATGACGAGTTAATAGAAGCGACTGTAAATTGGTGGAGAGAACGTTTTCAAGAACTGAAGATCCAAATAAGGGCAAAGAAATATTACCTTCTATAATAATACTCCATGAAGAACGTAAATGTACATCTTTATCGAATTACGATTGAATAGAAGTTGCTGTGAAGTACTGGGAAACTCCCAAATACAAGTATCTTATGTAAGATGGTAGCCTATCTCAGAGAGCCCTATCTCGACCGGTGGAAGGAGGTGACTATTGTTACATAGAAACTGACGAACTCTGCATGTGAACTCGAGAAAAAGAAATGTTGATCAGTTGGAGGAAGCCAAATATGCGATCAGTGATGATTTAAACGAGGTTAAGAAAATCGCTATTGATGAATTAAAATAATTTTGTTAATAAGAATTTAAATATTATAAATAAAAGCCTGTATTCTAGCGTTAACTCCAGAAATGATCTATCCAATGATAAGCAGATTAATATTATTAAGAAAAAGAAATTCGTTATGTTTAAAAGAGATAATGAATAATGAAAATGGAGAAATAATTAAGAAAAGAAGTGGAAGCAAAATGATGATAAAGAAATTTTATAAAATAATCTAGGAAATATGCAAGTTGGGAACGTCGGTTGTGCCAGAACTGTTGGAGAATGAGGTGAAACGCCGATAGTTGGAGATAGGAATTCATTCCAAAAATGCGTATAAACAGGAGTGATTAAACAAAGGTATTAATGGAAAACTGCTAAGAGAAGAACACTACAATGAATCTCATGTTGGAATTCTTTAAAATTAAAGTGAAGTTCCGGAGGTTCGAACGAACGCTTTATCAAGATTATCTCAGGGAATGAGGTAGGAATTTCTCGTCGGATTCTGCACAGAGTCAAGCTGGTGTCAAAAGCCCTGTACCGTATAACTCAATAGGGATGAAATAATGAGTGAAGAAAAACTTCAGAAATGTGGAATGAAAGAATAATGAAATAAATAGTGTTTTGCACTGTGCAGAAAAGTGATCATGAGAAAAAGAAGAATGGAGGTATGAAGTTACGCATCGAGTATCAAAAATCATAAGTCTGAAGATTAAATGAACATAATGTACCAAGAGTATTTGGATAGTGTAATTGTATTTATTGATAACATCCTCGCTAATTCAAGGACTAAAGAAGACCCGGATGAACGCCTGAAGATATGCCTGCGAAAAGTTGGGAAATAATAATAATAATATATATATATATATATATAGCAACTGCATTCTCAGCTTCAAAGGTATGAATTTTGGTTATAATTGATTATGAGCTACGATTGTTTGGTTAATTACCAACCAGGAAAGGTCCATTTAGGAACAGATGTTTTAAATAGAAGGAAAAGAGTGAATACCATTAAGATTGTTGGGAAATGGTTAAAAGAATTGAAAAGTTGGAAATTGAAGAATAGGTTTTGATCCGTCTTCTGGGTTATGCTGATACTTACTTTGTTGTTGGATATCAAAGGTGGTATTAATACAGATGATTGATGTTGACTTCATTATGGGATGTTATAAGTATCAAAGTTCGTATTGATATCTAATTTGATATGACAACAAAATGAGTATTAGTACCAAGAGACCGGGTTTCGAATAAAGTTATGATTCATTCCATTCCAAAAATAATATTTCCTTTCAGATAGTAACAGATTCTCGCTCAATGAATATACTTGATGGTGATTGAAACAAAATCGAAGTATACCACAAAGTGGTGAGTTAAATCCAATTGTCGAGATTTTCCTTTACTTTTTTTTTAGTTTTTGAAATAGATTTAGAACGTTTCTAAGTATAAGACGCCATGAGCTCAGCATACCGGGCGTAGACGGATAGAAAATGTAAGAGACCGATTAGAGATTCTTGAATGCGATTGGAAACGATCATAGGTCAGGCTAACCGAACAGAAGGAGACATGAAAAGTAGAGTAGAACAGTTAGTGAAAATAGAAAGTTCATTAACACAAATTATTGGAATTAGACAGAAAAGAAGATTAGTGTGAATTAAGTTAGTCCTTCGAAACAATGAAGTAGATAGAATGATTGTGAATGAATTGATCTTGTTGTCATAGATACAACGAGTTTATAAGACATTCATGTATATATGACTGCGAAGAGTAATTTAACTCCAAATGTATGAAGTAATGATTGAGTTAGGGGTTGCATAAGCTACTGATAAATTTGATGACCGTAAGAGACGGTTGAGTTGTGATTAAGGTGATGAAAACTGAGAAATTATAAGAGAGATACTTGGAAAACATCATGGTCTGTTCCTTAGCATGATTTTGAGGACATAATCCTTTTAAGGGGGGAAGGATATAACTTCTGGGAAATATCATGTAATGATTTTATCAATAAATAATTATTATGTGATTTTTATGTGAATTTTGGTGAATTATTTGATGATGGATAATAATATTTGGATGTTTATTTCTAGTAAAAATTGAGATATTTTAATTTTTAATTATCCAGAATTAAATATAGATAATTTTGGTATTTTTCTGGTAAATTTTGGATTTATTATATGATCTTATAAAAATTTATAGAATTATTAATGATTATTTTTACATAATTATAAAATTACTTTTTAGAATCAGAAATAGTCCCAATTCAATCGTTTTTGCGTTTTTACAACTCGAAACTCCTCCGAAAACTCCTTCATAACCTAATCTGAAAATTCTGAACACTTTTCATGTTTTGACTTTCTCGATCCGGGGTACGGTTTGACCTGTATGAGTCCCAGTGTAAAATTTTCGATACGCAACTCATTTTATATATCGATAAAAAATCCATATTCTCAAGAAGGCGAGACATTATTACCTTAATTTCGTATAAAATATTTTATAGGAAGCTCTGTTTTGATAATTATCCAAATTTGGTATTAAAATCGTATCATCTTTTTAGTTGCTTAGCGGCTAAGTAACCTATTTTTGATCCGGTCTGTAAATGTAATTATCGAAATATTAAATAAATAAAATATGCAATGGTTCCTTAGCGAGGTGTTGCTATATTGTTAATTGTGTTTGATTGGTTGGACGCGAAGATTACTTTTTATCGAGCTGTATGCATTTAATTCATTTTAAAGTGATTTTATTGAATATTTATTCTTAAAAATGCTAAAAAAAATTCTAAAATTATTTTTATTGTTTTATAATGTTATTTATTATTTTTAGGGGTTTATAAAATCTAGAAATCAATATTTTATTAATTATTTAATTTTAAATGATTTTCTGATTTCATTAAATTATAAAATCAGTAATTAATTCGGAAACGCTTCAAAAATTATGGAAATTTTGATTCTATTAAGTTTTAAATATTTTGAGAATTTTAAAATTTCTTCGGGAATTTTCTGGCTTTTATTTAACTCCAAGTGCATTCGTTAAATGATAAATGCGGGTCTGAATGCGCGTTTCAAAAATAATTTTGAAAATTATAAAAAATTTATGATAATTAATTTTAATTATCTCGAGAATTTTTAAATATGTTCGGATTAATTCTCGGGTTATTATTACTCGTAGGTTATTTGTTTAAAACGATAGTTGTGATGCGAATCGAGATAATAACGGAAAAAAAAGAAACAAAAGCCCCAAATTTTCCCCTGCACCAATTTGTTTCCCTCAACCTCACCGTTTTTGTCATCTCTCGGGTTTCAATCTCTCTTTCTCTGCGATTTCTCAATCTCTTCTCTCTCGAACCTCTCTATCTCTCTCTCGACAGTCTCTCCCTCATCTCTCTTTTCTCGTTTTCCTTCGATCCCTTCTCCTTCTCGGTTGCTCGCTACTGGTAAGCACCGTTGTTCCGCCGCCCTTCGCCGCCCCGGAGAGGTGGTGGCGCGTGTGTGCCCCTAACTAGAAGTCTAGTCCTCATATATGTGTATCTATCTTTATGTGTGTGTGTCTCGCGTCAGTGTGTGCGTATATATATGTGTATTGTTGATTCTGGTTGCTTCAACTTCCGGGTTGTGTGTGCTCGGTTTTCCGGCTTTATTCGCTGTTCTGATGTTTGTTCAGTTGGCTTTGTTGGATATATATATATATATATACCAGATTGTGTATATAGCTACGCGCCGCCCTCCTTGTTTTCCGGCGGGAGGCGGTGGCGCGTGGGATTGACGCGTGTGTGTATCTGCCTTGTTGCCTGTTCGTGTGTATCTGTTGATTAACTGATTTATTTTATTAAATCTTAATTCCTATGTTTCTGCAGGAAATGAATTGATTAAAGATTGTGAAATAAAAATGAATTATGTGCGGAAAGTAATAATAATAATCGGTGGGATTCGCGTAGGATATCCGATAATCGGAAACCCGCGAATTTTACCGCCGTCGGCGATGAGCCTCGGCGAGCCGACGGTGGGCGATGATGATTTTTATCTGAGTCATACGTTTATAAATTAAATAAAATTAATTAGTAAAATTAATGGTGAAAAGGAAAATGCGAATAAAATAAAATATGAATAAAAATACAAGTAATGATAGTAATAAACCGAATCGAGTTTGGGATTTGTGGATTGGTTGTGATTAGATTGTTGTTGTGAATTTGACGTCGATTTGATTTCGACGGGTAGGCCGTTAAACGAAGGAAACGCTGCCCGATTTTTGGGAAATTAATTCCGGAAATACGGAGACGTAACCCACAATTATCGGAAACGTCGAACGAGAATAAATATACAAATATATATATATATATATATATATGTGTGTGTGTGAAGTTATATTATACGAAACCAATTTACGTGTTATGATGAAATATTTCATAAATACCTGATTACCCTGTTTTTCATAATGACGAGTATACGTATCTTCCGAAAATAAACATCGAACCGAGTTTCGAAGATGTGAACCATAATTGCTATGTGTATTTCAGTAATACATATAAATATGAGTTGGGCTATGAAATCGTAAGGGTAAAATAGGATAGTGGTGTTATGTTAAGCGAAACAATTGTCTGAATTAGGGTATTTCAACCCTATAGGTCCAAGTCGGAAGGCCCGAGACGTGACATTGGACTAGGAATGATATAGTGATTAGTTATCAGACTCAACAAGATTCCAATCGAAGGGCACGAAGGATAGGATTGTATCTAGAATAGGATAATGGTTTGATGATGAAGCCAAACGCTCAAGGCAATCCAAAAGTCGACTGATAATAGGGGTTAAAGCTTATCGAGGCAAGTATTCTCGAACTTTCTTTTAAATACTGCAAGTATTCCTGATTTTTCTTTTAAAATACTGCAATTATTTCTTCGATCTTATTCTAAGTTCAGAATAGTTAAATGTTTTACATTTCGGTGCAATTACTCTTATTATGCATAATTCTTTTATTCTTGTTCCTGTAATTCGATTGCTCTCTTGAGCAAATACCCATTCTTTCGGGTTATTTGCGAACCCTGAATTGGGATATTTTGAATTCAAAATGATTTGATATCAAAATACTCCATGGGCTGGAAAGTGATATTTTGGGGATTGAGTTTTACTTAATCCTAAGGGTCGGGACATGACCGGTGCCTTGAGATGGGTCGTAGTGCCTGGGGACCCGACTGGATCTATACAGGTAGGTATAGATTTGCACTATATCCTGACTGATCAGCAGGATATAGATGCGAACTAGTGTCCATTCTAATTTTTTGTTGATCGCCATTAACGGCATTCTCTCTCGAATGGTTTTATGATTCCAAAACCGGACAAAACCCTGATTCAGGAGATAAATCGGGGAATCGCTTGTCATTTCTGGATTTTAGTTAAAGGCTGGTGACAGCCAACGTTTATTTTCTCAACTCACTCAAACAAATAGAATTGTTTAAAATTGTTTTAAGATTTTGTCTGGAAGTTTTTCCTTTGATATTAATGCCTGGAACTCAAATTATATACTTGCTGGGCATTTTTGGCTCACTCTTGCTTTGTAAATTCTTATTTCTTCCAGAAACAGATAAGGATAAAAGTGAATAGCTTTGATAGAGAGCAGAAGTTAGAGAAATTTCCGCTGCGAGAGGTTGAAGGTGTTAGAAGAATGTGACAAGAGCATTAGTTCAAAGGTATTTACACTTGTATTTTAGTTATTGTGAGTTGTAAAGGGTTAGATTCTTGTTTCATACCATAACTTGTAAACGATCCGGATTCAAGGGGTTAATTGAATATTCTTTTGTTTTATGTAAAGATTGTTTTTGTGACATCAAATCTTGACCCCGGATTTAGGTTGTTACAATGATAATCGACAAGTTCAATGTAGTGGTGTTAGTGTTGTTGGAGATACATTAATGCTTATCGATAAGGATAATACTGTTGAAGATACTTCATGTACATACTTTGGGGTTATAAAAAGTATATGGGAATTAGGCTATAACAACTTTAGAGTCACTATATTTCATTGTAATTAGGTAGATATTAAAAAAGGGGTTAAATTCGATGACTTAGGATATACGCTGGTTAATTTGAACAAATAAGGCTTTATGAATGATCCTTTTATGTTAGGGAAACATGTAAGCAAGTCTGCTACATTGATGATCCTCTTGAAAAATATTGGTCTGTTGTGTTGAAATTACCTGAAAAAACTATTATGACCAATGTGATGATGAAAATGATGGATCGGTAGAAACAGAACTTGAGAATGAGCTGCATGTGCCAATGTTCCCTAAGGTGGATGACATAGGAGAGGAAAAAACTAGTTATATGCGCGACGAAGAAGAAAGGATTTAATTTCCATGATGGTAATAATTTTTAAATTAATTTGTGTCTGCTACAACTACTGTCAATTACACCTCTCTGTCAATTACACTTACAATCTAATTCTTATTTTGCTTTTAGTGACCAATGCAGATATTGAGTCGGATTATTGATTAAGCTGAGGTCAGAATTGTAGAACATTTGCCTAACAAGACTACTTGATCTCATTCTTGTTTTCCTAGACATGGTTACAACAATTTAATATTCAGCCAACATGTCATGTTTGATCGTTAAGTCATTAACTACAAGCTATGTGAGAGTTCAATTGGATGTTGTATTTTTCGATTACGTAACTTCTCAATTTAAGTACTATTTTGTTTGTGTATTGTTGGATTAATGTAACTTCTTCATTTGATGAGAAATATTTTGGTTTCCCAATTTGATTGAGAATTTTTTTATTTACTAGTTTGCTGCTATTATGATCTATGGTTTGTAATTCGTTTGGATTGATGTTTTGGTTTGTTTTGTGGGGATTTGACATATTCGGCTCACTTTTTTAATTACCATTACCCAACACATAAGAATTATTTAGTAAAACTGTTCTCTCAAATATTCAGACAACAATACAGAAATAAAGACCATTGTGTCTTTGGTATTTTAACAAGTTTTTTTCACCCACACTGTTGTCTATTATCTTTGACAGGATTACACAAAATATTATAAGTTAGTAAATTTGGACAAAGATAAAAATATAATCAGGGGAAAATAAAAAAAAATATTGGAAAGAACATAAAAGTTTTGCTCTCACAATGTACAAAATTGTCTTCTAATAAGGATTTAACTAACACTACATTTAACCGTGGTCTATAAACTTTCTTTTTAACAATGGTTTATCGGGACCATTGTTTGGTAGCAAATCAGACAGGGGTTACAATACATAGTTGTCTGAAACACACAACTCACTAGGAAAAACCATTTTCTGAGGCTACCATAAGTCAGTCAACTAACATCGGTCGGTAGGTGTTGTGTAAAAAACGTAAGACAACACTTTTATAA
The DNA here is from genome assembly GCF_009905375.1 of Apium graveolens. NCBI lineage: Eukaryota > Viridiplantae > Streptophyta > Magnoliopsida > Apiales > Apiaceae > Apium > Apium graveolens. Next base: position 189,669,030 of record NC_133652.1, read on the forward strand.
AACAACTCTTGTCTAAGTCGATAACTATTGTGTAACTGTTGTTTATGATTTTCCTACACAACAGTTTGTGTTTACAAATTAAAACACCATTGTTTTATTTTTAGGACGACGGTCTTTTTTTAACCATTTTGTATCAACCGTTGTATGAAGCCATTTTTCTTATAGTGTTCTCTTCATCATTTCTAGCTCATAGGTTTTGAGAATACCATACAAAACCTCCAAAGTTATTCTCCTAAAATCTCTTTATTCTCTTATTGCATAGATCTTTTGTTCCAAATGGTCAGGAAGAGTGAGCAAGAATTTAAGGTTAACTTCTTCAGCTTCATAGTACTTGTCATGAAGCTGCAAATCATTTATCAATATGTTGAGTCTCTCAAAGACCTCAGTAATTCCTTCTTTTGTTTTATCCAGAAAACCCTCACACTGTGAAACCAAGATCCTTCTCTGGTTAGATCTCACCTCTTCAGTTTCTTCACAGAAGCTCTCTATCTTCTCCCATATTTGCTTAGCTGACTCACAATTGATAATTTTGTTTTATATTACATTATCAAGAGACTCAATTAATATGAGTTGTAAGCCACTTTCAAGACCAACCTTTTCTTTTTCTGGTTCAGTGTAGGTAGACGGATCTTTAAGTGCAAAGTGTTCATGAATGACCATGTCTCCTTCTATTGATTCAGGAATCCTTTCCAAAGAAATAAAGGGTCTATGCCTAAGAATTTCAATATACGTTGGATTGTCCATCCTAATGAACAACATCATTTTCTTTTTCCATAAGGTGTAGTTTACCTTGTCAAAGAGAGGAATCTTGATACTACTGATTTTTTGTGCACTCATACTTCCAAGATTTTTATCTGTTTACTTTCATATTTTTCTCTTATACCACTTGTTGGGTATGAAATACAACACAGGGGGAGGTGAATGTGTTTTCTTGAATTTTAATTAAGTGTGAAAGTGTTTGGGTATTTGGAACAGAACAGATGTATGAACTTGTAGTGATAAAATGCTTAAATGTATACACACAGGAAGGTTATCAAAAACTCACTTGATTTTAATTAAAATCAAATTTGTTTTGCTACAGATTTGTGTTCTTAAAGATAAGAACTCAGCTACAAATTTGTATTGCTACATTAATGTTGAGCACTTTCCCCCTCACTAACTGACTCCCCCTGACTAACTGGAATGATAGAATCTTTATCCCCCTTCTTGTCAACATCAAGTTGAGCAGAGTTTGAGTTTTGTGCAGCCACCAATTTTTGAAGAAGCAGTGTATGTTGAGCTTGATGGAGTTGGATTTTGGTGATAGGAGTTTCTAGGACTTTCAGCCTTGTGTCCAAAAAATCAACCTTACTACTGAGATTAGAATCTTTCCTAAGTTACCTATTTACATCTCTCATTGTAGTGTCAGGAAGAAGATATTCCAATCTTTCATTGATGTCCTTATTGACTTGTCCAATTTCTGTCTTGATCTCAAACACAGCTTGATTTTGCTTGAGAAATTGTATGTTGTGCAAGTGAAGAGACTCAAAGTGTTCTTAGAGAAGACTCATGGTGTTGGCATCTGTAACTGTCTTAGTCTGATACATTATGTGGAATAAAGTTGATTTGAAGTGGTGCTCACTGCAGTCTTTACTAAACATCCATGCTGGAGTGTTTGTGCTTGAGCTAGGACCTGCATCTCCCCCTATGTCCAACAAATCCTCTTCATCATTAGAAGCATCCCCAAATGTGCCACTAGAACCTAACTTAAAATCATCACCAGCTGTAGGTGGAAGTGAGTTGATTGCATCCTTGGCCCTTAGAATTGAAGTTGTTGTGTGCACCAAGTTAAAGATTCTCTCAGCAGCCTCATTATCATGTTCAGCCAAAGTTTAATAAGCTGGAACAGGGTGACTGAATGCCTCAGCTTCATAAAAAACAGAATCTAAGACAACTTGATATTCTTGCTGAAATAGCTGCTTCTTTTCAGCCTCATTGACATCCATTAACTCACTAACAATGGGCTCTTCCCATTCTTCAGTACCTACCTTTCTCTCATTTTCTCTCCTTTTTTTCATCAAGGGCTCCCCTTGGCTTCCCACCCTCACACCCTCACCTTCACCTTCTACGATGGGAATCCTCTCACTTACTTTTGCCAAGCTGGAATAAATAGCTTGTAGTTGTTCACTCATTTGCTCTCCTTTTTCCTGAGAACAACTCAGCCTCTCACTCTGTTCACTCCCTTCCCAGTGATTATACAACTACTAAATCATTTGTACTTGTAACAACGGATGAGAAATATTCGTCAAGGTAGTAGTTGAGAGTTTCAACGGATGACTGCTGTTAAGCACATCTTTCGAGATACAATCACTAGTCAACGGATGAAGAATATCCGTCGAGATAATATAAAAGACAGAGTTTGGAGTTGAAACTATTGTAGAATCTGTGGTGATTGATTTGAGATTTTGCACAGATTTCTCAGTAGAATCAAAAAGGAATGGAAAGTGAGCTAACAAATCATCCAAAGATGATGCTCACTTGCTTGAGATTTTGGCTTCTCCATGAGAGTTAAAGATGGAGAATCAGGAATTGATGTGTGAATCATGTCCATATCCAAAGAATTTGTGGGTGAGTTTTTTGTGTGTGGTGCTTCTATTGTAAGAGATTTTGGCTATGACTCCACATTTACAGGAGCCACATCAACCTGAATTTGAGAAAGTGTTGTAACTGAGTCTTTGACCGCAGTTTACATATTGTGTGCACCCCTGTGTATCCCCAAGCATTTTAGATTTCTTCTTTCTTGTATAAGTTTGGGGTAAGTCTGTGTCCCTAACCCTTTTGGCATGTGCTCTTGGCTGAGAGCTTTGTTCAATAGTTACATCCTGTTGGGAGGATGCAACTAGTAATGAGCTTGATTCATTATTAAGCACTACGGTTTTTTGGGAAACTGTAGTGTGTCTAGGATGGGTTACACACACCTCTTCCTCCTTATCCATAGGGTTTCTTTAATTTTCAACCTGTCCCTCACCAGACTCACTTCCTTTCACACTCCCCTCTTGGTTTTTAGTAGATTTTAAAACTAGTTTCTTTTGAGAGAAACTAGAGTGGGTTTTCTTTGACTTGGATTTGGAAATTCTTGATTTTGTGGCCTGGGTAGGCACCTGTTTGGTCACTGTGACAGATGCCATAACCACAGTTGTTTGCAAAGAAACATGTGGCAAAGAAGTAGAAGGGACAAAAGTGTTTACCTCACTTACCTGAGGTTGCTCCATGATTGGCATGTAGATGAGGGGAACCTCCTTATGGTGATTAGCCCTGTTAAGATCAGTAATAACTCTTCTCTCTCGGACCCAACAATCCAACTTGTTTGTTGGGTTCATAATTGAGAGATCCTCAGAAATAAAGTTAGCTAGCAACATAAAAAATCTAGCATAATAGATGTTCTTAGACCTCTTCTTAATGTATCCTAACTTACTCCCTAATTCATACATCACAGAGGTGCTGAAATTAAAATACTTATCACTAAGAAGTATATAAAGCATGTTAACAAGTGAATAAGTTACATCATCAAAATTTCTAACTTTACCAGAAAACACTTTAATAAAGGAATCACATAGGAAGCTCCCTTATTTTCTAAAGCCTAGTCTCCTAACCTAACCTAACTTGGTGGCAGTAAGAGCATAACCCATAGAGATAAGCATGTTACTCACATCAGTTTGTCTGTGTGGAGCAATAATGTTATTTTCAGGAAATTTAAAGCATTTTTCATGAGCATCATAGTTTATGCAGTGTTCCTTACCTTTGAGAAAGAAGGTAATGGTTTTATCTTTATAGTTAAACACAGCAGTAGTCCAAATCTCCTCAACAACCTCATAGTAATGACAGGAGACTCAAGCATTGCGTAACCCAATTTGCAGCATCAAATGAAGTCCATCATTTTGCGATAGTCTTTAGATGCAAGAATCTCCTTGTTTACCAGAGCTACGAAGTTATTCTTTTCATATACATACCCAGTTTGAAACATGATTTTGACTACGGGTGTCATTACTGAGATTTAAAGTGGTTGCAGAAAAGGGGTTTTTGCTATGGAGAAGAAGAGAGATTAGAGATAGTTTGAGAAAGATAAAATTAAAAATGTAAATAAAATTGGCTTTTATACTTTCTCAAAAATAAACGGTTAAAATGTAAAAGTAAAACTAAAGTGGCCAACCAAATTAGCCCAAAAATAGCCGTTTAAAAATAAAGAAAACTGTCAAAATTCTAATGATTATCCATCAAAGTATACTTACAAGCTGTAAGTGAATTCGACGAATAATATCTAGAATTAGCGGCTAAGATTGAGAGCAATTCGACGGATAAAGATTAAAAGCACCCAGGATAATATATGGTATTTCAACGGTTAATTTTATAATATATAAAATTGGTTTTTATACTTTCTCAAAAATAAACGGTTAAAATGTAAAAGTAAAACTAAAGTGGCCAACCAAATTAGCCCAAAATAGCCGTTTAAAAATAAAGAAAAATGTCAAAATTATAATGATTATCCATCAAAGTATACTTACAAGCTGTAAGTGAATTCGACGAATAATATCTAGAATTAGCGGCTAAGATTGAGAGCAATTCGACGGATAAAGATTAAAAGCACCCAGGATAATATATGATATTTCAACGGATGATACCATAAAATTCAACGGATATTCATTTTCAACGGATAATGAACATCCATCGAGATATAAATTTTGACTTAGCCAAAATTTCATCTTTGACAAGAAACATCAAATTTTATTCTGGCTGCATTTCAATTTACTAAGACATCAAAATAAATTAAGAGTAATTAAGCATACTTAACTCACTTACTAACCAAGTTAAGGTGGATTCATCAAGTGGCTTGGTGAAGATGTCTGCAAGTTGCTTCTCACTTGGAACAAAATGAAGTTCCATAGTACCATTCATGACATGTTCTCTAAAGAAGTGGTACTTGATGTCAATGTGCTTGATCCTTGAATGTTGTGTTGTATTTTCAGTGATTGCAATGGCACTTGTGTTATAACAGAAAACAAGAATCTTATTCACCTGTAGATCATAGTCCAACAGTTGATTTTTCATCCATAAAATCTGTGCATAACAGCTACCAGCAGCAATATATTCAGCCTCAGCTGTAGAAGTAGAGACTGAATTTTTCTTTTTACTGAACCAGGATACTAGCTCATTTCCTAGAAATTGACAGGTTCCTGTAGTACTTTTTCTATCAATTTTACAACCTGCATAATCTGTATCTGAATAACCAGTTAGATCAAAACCAGAATCTCTAGGATACCAAATACCAAGTTTTGGTGTTTCTTTGAGATATCTGAAAATTCTCTTAATGGCTACTAAATGAGATTCTCTAGGATCAGCCTGAAATTTAGCACAAAGATAAGTAGCAAACATTATATCTGGCCTACTGGCTGTTAACTATAAAAGTGAGCTAACCATGCCTCTATAGTTTGAAATATCCACAGACTTTTCAGTAGTGTTTACCTCAAGTTTAGTTGCAGTGGCCATGGGAGTTTTTGCAAATGTGCAATCCATTAAGTCAAACTTTTTTAAAAGATCATAAATATATTTGGTTTGACTAATGAATATTCCATCACAAACTTTCTTTACTTGTAAACCAAGAAAGTAGGTTAGTTCTCCCATTATACTCATTTCATATTTACTTTGCATCAATTTGGCAAACTTTTTGCAAAGTTTTTCAGTTGTAGAGCCAAATATAATATCATCTACATAAATTTAAACAAGTATACTAGAGCCATTAACATTTCTAAAGAATAAATTTTTATAAACAATACCTCTTGTGAAATGATTTTCTAAGAAAAACTTTGACAAAGTGTCATACCAGGCTCTAGGTGCTTGTTTCAGTCCATAGAGTGCTTTCAAAGGATAGTAGACATATTATGGAAATTGGGGTCTTCAAAAGCAGGAGGTTGACTGAAGTAGACTTCCTCCTCCAAATCTCCATCTAGCTTTGTTCCTGACTACTATGCCATTCTCATCCATCTTGTTTCTGAATACCCACTTTGTGTCAATAGGATTCTTTCCTTTAGGCTTGGGTATCAGCTTCCAAACTTTATTTCTTTCAAATTGGTTTAGCACCTCCTGTATAGCTAAATCCCAATCAAGATCCAACAGAGCTTCTTCTACCTTTTTAGGCTCTTCCTTTGACAGAAAGCTGTTGTATAAACATTCTTCTTGAGTTACTTTCCTTGTTTGCACTCTTGAAGATGCATCACCAATAATTAATTCAAATGGGTGATCTCTAGTCCATTTTCTATGTTGTGGTAGATTAGCTCTAGATGAAGAGGCCTCATAGTTGTCTTGATCTGTGACTGAGTTTTGATTAGAAGAAACTCCCCCTAAGTTTGTGGATTGTTGATTGGAAGTTGGGGTTCTTTCTAATTGTGATCTATATTGGCTTTCAACTCCTATTGATGGCTCAATGAATGTTGTTCTTTGCCTCTCGACGGATGATGTAGATTGTTTCTCAACGGATGATGCACTTGGTCTTTCGATGGATGTTGAATTATGTGCTTCATTTGTTGTAGATTTTTCTGTATTATCCCTAGATATTGTTTCTTGATACCTTTTATCATCACTATCATCACAAATCATCTCAACATTATCAAATTTAAGGCTTTTATGAAAATATCCATCTTGAAGTCCTTCAATCTTCTTATCATCAAACACAACATGTACAAATTCCATAACAATGTTGGTTTCGAGATTGTAGACTTTGTATGCTTTTTCAACTGCATACCCAACAAAAATGCCTCCATCTACTTTGGCATCAAACTTTCCATATTGCTCAATTTGATTCCTTAAGATATAGCATTTACAGTCAAAGACATGAAGAAACTTTAATGTTGGCTTTCTATTCTTGAACAATTGGTAGGATGTCATGCATTTTGCTTGATTGACCAAAGATATATTCTGAGTGTAGCATGTAGTATTTACAGCTTCTGCCCAAAAGTATGTTAGTAACTTTGATTCTTCCAGCATTGTTCTTGAAGCTTCAATAAGAGATCTATTCTTCCTTTCTACCACTCCATTTTGTTGTAGGGTTCTTGCCGCTGAAAACTCACGCATAATCCCATTCTCTTCACAAAATGATCTCATAACAGAATTCTTGAACTTGGTTCCATTATCACTCCTGATCCTTCTTACTTTGAAATCAGGATGATTGTTGACTTGCCTTATGTGATTGATGATGATTTCACTAGCTTCATCTTTGGATTTGAGAAAATATGTCCAAGAGAACTTTGAGAAATCATCCATAATTACTAGGCAGTGTCTTTTCTTTGAGATGGACAACACATTGATTGGTCCAAATAAATCCATGTGCAGTAGTTGTAAAGGTTCTTCAATTGTTGAATCAAGCTTCTTTTTGAATGATGCCTTTATCTACTTTCCTTTCTAACAGGCATCACACAATCCATCCTTTTAGAATTCCACTTGAGGAATGCCTCTTACCAAATCATTCCTGACTAGTTCATTCATAGTCTTGAAGTTAAGATGGGACAACTTCATGTTCCATAGCCAACTTTCATCTTGACTTGCCTTGATGAAGAGACAAGTGACAGATTCTGTATTTGATGAGTTGAAGTCAGCTAGATACACATTTCCTTTTCTCACTTCAGTGAGAACCACTTTGTTGTTTTTCTTGTTGGTCACAACACAGGCTTCAGAATTGAATGTTACTGAGTTGCCCTTGTTACAAAGCTGGCTGATACTCAACAGATTATGCTTGAGTCCATCCACTAGGGCAACTTCCTCAATGATGACATTGTCTTTAGAAATCAAGCCATATCCTACAATATAACCCTTGCTGTCATCCCCAAAAGTGATACTTGGGCCAGCTCTCTTCTTGAACTCAATGAGCAGGGTAAAATCACCAGTCGTGTTCCTTGAGCACCCACTATCCAAATACCAAAGATTCTTTCTGTTTCCCTGCACACAACAAAATCAAATCATGTTGATTTTGGTACCCAAGTTTCCTTGGGTCCTGTTTTGTTAGCCTTTTTCTTAGGTTTATTGAGCTTGTTGTGACGACCTCATCCCCAAGGTCAGGAGTTGACGTCACGAGCAACAATAAACCACAAATATAATACAACAAACTCATTCTTATTTCAACCCCTTAACAAGATCTTTTCCAGGTTCAAGTATGATTTAGGTTACACAATTAATACAAACCAAATTATTTAAAACATCCTGACACAACTAACATTTTACAGCAACTAAAAGACCACACATGGTCTGACACAACTATCTCAGAGGAGCCTAATGGGAGGAACTAGAATCTGGCTCTGCCTATGATGTGAATATACAAAACATTTTGCAAGGGTGAGCGATCAGTCGCCCAGTAGTACCACTATATGAATAACAAGTAAAACAATTTATGATAAACAATTATAGGAATAGAAATCAGAACTTGTTACAAAAATAAGTAAAACAAGCGTAAAATGGATATCAACTACTAGCATGCTTTGTAAAATAATAACATAAGTTGTGTGCTGTGCAAATACCAGAGTCTAATTTTAGCATGTTATTTTCATTTTCAAATCCTCTGTTCCATTACAGGAACTACAAAACCATCTGTCCCATTACGGGGACTGCAAAACCATTTCTTCCATTATGGGAACCACAAAATCTCGCTCAGATATAAACTGGATGATCAATGGTGAGACAGTTGATCAGGCTATCATCACCAGACGGCTCCATCTGCCATCCCACAAAATTTGTTCCGGAACTCAAAGACTAGCTAGGTCTCTATCATGCTGGACTAAGTGGTTTAAATAGGGTGCACAACCAACTTAACCTCTTACGCCATCTTCCTGGCCATTATGGGCCCCTTGTGCAAGCTCATCCAATTATTTGATCTATTTTATCCAGTTTTCAAATCACATATACCTATCTCTTTTCAAAACAGTTCTATCCCAGCACACTGTCCAAAACCTTCCCAATTTTATTCACAATTTAGAGATAAGCATTTTTAGAAGTTACTTTTCCCCAAAATGTAAGTTAATAAAAAAAATTTAAACATAGAGGATACATAACTTAAAACGTTATATTCCAGTACGAGATTTAAATCAACAGTTATTCATACATTACTGAACCATAAAAGATATGGTCAGGGGCACTTGCCTCAATATGCTTTAACAACTATTACGGGCTGCCTTTGAACTGACCTGGATGCTCGGGCTTTCTATTGGGATTTACAAAACCGAAATACCTTAAATTAGATGACTGAGTATGTTTGACATATCCTCGCTAATACTCTACCCATACGATATCAAAATCTGACACGTAATTATACGCATTATTGTAATGCACGTAACAATCAGGGTTCAGGTCCTTGAAAGTCGGTTCGGTATTTATTCTCGAAAAATACATATACCCGTCATTTTCGGAAATTAAGGTTATCAAATATTTTTGGCAAAATATTTCACCACAACATGCAATCAAATTTCGAATAAAGTATTTTTATATATTCATTCGACCTTTCCGATAATTACAGGATACATTCCTGTATTTCTGGAATTAATTTCTCGGAAATCGGGCAGTATTTTCTCTATTTATCGGACTATCCCGTCGAAACATAATCGACGTGACAATCAACAATAATCCACAATTCACATTCCCAATCACTGATATAAATTCAATTATTAATTATTATTATTATTATTTTTTAAATTATAGGAATCAGAAATATTCATCACCGTCCACCCTCGCCTCGTCGAGGCTCATCGCCGACGGCGGTAAAATCGCGGATACCCGATAAATTCGGGTTTCCGTCACGAATTTCACCGATTAGTTATATTAATTTTCTACACAAAATATTATATTCATTACACAAATATAATCAATTAATTACTGCAAAAAATTAATTAAATTAATAAAATAAAAATTCCCACAAAACAGTCGAACCAAGGCAACCAAATACGAAACAAACATGCGCATACGCGCAACACAAAACTCTGGCCGCCTCACTAGAAAAAGACCAGCGGTAACCGGAAAATCAAAAGGAAGCGGCAACAGTAGGCATCACAACCAACATCATAAACCATTCGACTGACACACACACATACACGCATGTATACATGTGTATATATCAGCCAAACAGCAACCAGAGCAATTAAACTGAAAACGGCAATAATGGTCGAAAAACTCACCAAAACGGAGCAAATCAGGGGAATAAAAGGGAAAAATAGAGAGAGATGGAGACATGAGGGAGGAGATATAAGGGATTGAGAGAGAAAAAAAAGAGTGTAGAGAGAGAGAGAATTTGAGAGAGAGAGAGACAAATAAGCTATGGAGAAAAAGATAAGTTGGTCTGTAATTATCTGACCCCCTCTGTAAAACCTAGCAACAAACACAAAACTCGCAATTTAACAAACTAATCTACGGATAAAATTAACCCGAGAAATTACCAAAATAATTTTAAAATTATCAAAATTATTGAAAACTAATAATATAAAATTTTCCTAATTTTTAAATCATTTTTGGAAAGCGCATCAGACTTGCATTTTACAATTTAATGAACAAACGTGCGGGTGAATAAAAGATGAAAATTTTCCGAAATAATTTTAAAATTCTCGAAATATTCCAAAGTAAAAAAAAAATCATGATATTTGAAACATTCTGGAATTTGAAACTGAATTTACACTAATATACAGTCATAGATAACACCAATATTATAAATTCCTAAAATATTAAATAAATTATAAAGCAATAAAATATTTTTTAGAGATAACACCAATATTTTTAAAAGTAAATACTCCATACAATCACTTTTAACAGTAAAACAAAACATTACGTCTCAACAATTAATCACTCAAACAATATTTTGAATACCACGGAACACATATAACCACAATCCAATACAATACTCAACTGAAAGAACCATAACTTATTTTATTTGTTTAATAAATATACTTAATTAAATACAAATATACGAGTCATTATAACCTTCCCCACTTAAAAAGATTCTATTCTCAGAATCTTAACTAATTAAACAAGTGAGGATATTTATCAAGCATATATGACTCTAACTCCCAAGTGGACTCTTCCACTCGAGGATTTCTCCAAAGTACTTTGACTATGGGAATTAACTTATTCCTAAGGACTCGCTCTTTACGGTCTAGGATCTGGATTGGCCGCTCGACGTATGATAAATCTAGCTGAAACTCAATTGGCTCATACTCAATGACTTGATTCGAAACAGGGGTATACCGCTTCAGCATAGATACGTGAAATACGTTATGGATATGTTGCAGCTCCGGTGGCAGAGCTAACTCATAGGCAACTTTACCTATCTTTCTCAATACTTCAAACCTAGGACTCAGTTTACCTTTTTGTTCAAATCTAACCAATCCTTTCCAAGGTGACACTTTCAACCATACCAACGATCCTATCTCTATATCCATGTCCTTTCGATGCAAGTCAGCATTCTTTCTCCGTCTATTTTGAGCTGCTTCCAACCTTTTCCGAATCAATACAACCGCGTCCTTGGTTTGTTGGACTAACTCAGGACCTAGTAATTTCTTCTCTCCCACTTCTTCCAAATAAAGTGGGGTCCGACACTTACGTCCATACAAAGCTTCATAGGGTGGCATTCCTATACTGGCATAACATCTATTATTATAGGAGAACTCAATCAACAGCAGGTGATCATCCTAGTTTCCTTTAAAATCCAAAGCACAAACCCTCAACATATCTTCTATTATCTGGATTGTCCTCTCACTTTGACCATCTGTCTGGGATGGTAAACAGTACTCACCTTTAACTTAGTCCCCAAACATTCCTGGAATTTCTTTCAAAACCTCGAGTTAAACCTTGGATCTCGATCAGGCATAATTTAAACAGGGACTCCATGCTTGGTTACAATTTTATCCAAATACAGCTTGACTAGCTTATCCAAAGAATACTTTTCGTTGATCGGGAGGAAATATGCAGACGTCATCAACCGATCAACAACAACTCAAATAGCGTCATGATTCGATTTCTTCCTTGGTAGTCCTACTACAAAATCCATCACGATTTCTTCCCATTTCCACTGTGAAATTTTTAAGGGTTGCAGTAATCCACTTGGTCTTTGATGTGCGGCCTTTACTGTTTGGCAAGTATGATATTTACTAACCCAATCGTCTATTTTCTTTTTCATTCCTGGCCACCAAAAGTTCTACTTTAAATCTTGGTACATTTTAGTGCTTCCAGGGTGGATAGAGAACTTAGAATTATGGGCTTCTCGTAAAATCTCATTCTTCAGCTCAGTCACATTGGGAATCCATATTCTCGAAGAAAATATAAACATATCTTTGTTGTCTTTTTGAGTACAAAGTTTTTCTCCAGTCAAACTATCTAGTCTTTGATCTATTATTTCTTCCTGACACTTCTGAATCTTGTCCATCAATTCTGGCTGAAAGGTAATCTCATACAATTTCTCCTTATTACCTTTTGGCACTCGAACTTCAATATCTAGCCTTTCCAATTCTTTTGCTAATTCTTCAACAACCTTGATCACATTCAATCTTTCCTTCCTTCTCAGGGCATCTACCACTACATTGGCTTTGCATGAGTGGTAATTAATGGAGCAATCGTAATCCTTAATCAATTCTAGCCATCTCCGTTGTCTCATGTTTAGATCCTTCTGGGTAAATATATACTTTAATCTCTTATGGTCCATATAGATCTCACATTTTTCTCCGTACAAATAATGTCTCCACAGCTTCAATGCGAACACTATTGCTGCTAACTCTAAATCATGCACTGGATACTTCTTCTCATGGGGTTTTAACTGTCTATAGGTGTAGGCAATAACTTTATTATGTTGCATCAATATGGAGCCTAAACCCTTTGAAGAAGCATCACTGTAGATTACAAAGTTTCCTATTTCATCTGAAAATGCTAGCACTGGAGCTGTCACTAATCTCTTCTTCAATTCTTGGAAGCTTTCCTCGCATTTCTCTGTCCAAATAAACTTCTCATTCTTCCTAGTCAGCTTGGTCAATGGATTCACAATCTTGGCGAAGTCTTTTACAAATCTCCGGTAGTAACCTGCTAATCCAATAAAACTCCTAACTTTCGTCGGGGTCTTTGGTTGTTCCCACTTGGATACAGCATCAATCTTTACAGGATCCACTTTAATACCATCCTTACCTACTATATGACCCAAAAACTGGACTTTAACCAGCCAAAACTCGCACTTTGAAAATTTAGCGTACAACTGCTTCTCTTTTAGCCTTTGTAGGGCATTTCTCAGGTTTTCAGCATGATCTTATTTAATCCTTGAGTAGATGAGGATGTCATCAATAAATACAATAACAAACTTATCCAAGTATTCCTTATACACCCTATTCATTAAATCCATGAAGGCTGCTTGTACATTAGTCAATCCAAATGACATCACTAGGAACTTATAATGTCCATACCTGGTCCTGAATGCAGTCTTTGGTATGTCCTTAGGCTTAATCTTCAACTGATGATAGCCCGACCTTAAGCTAATCTTCGAGAAACAGCACGCTCCCTTAAGCTGGTCAAACAAGTCATCGATCCTTGGTAGGGGATACATATTCTTGATGGTCAACTTATTTAACTCCCGATAATCAATAAACAATCTCATGCTTCCATCCTTCTTCTTTACAAACAACATAGGTGCATCCCTTGGGGATACACTTGGCTTAATTAAACCTTTATCCAATAGTTCCTGAAGTTGCTTAACTAATTCCTTCATTTCTACTGGGGCCATACGATATGGAGCCTTTGAAACTAATTCTGCTCCGGGAACTAAGTCAATAGAAAACTCGATTTCGCGATCCGGTGGCAATCCTGGTAACTCATCTGGGAAGATGTCTGGAAATTCCCGTACTACTGGAATCTCGTCCAGATTAGGTACCTCTTTCTCAATGTCTACTATATGGGCTAAGTAAGCCTCGCATCCTTGTCTTAACAGTTTCTTTGCCTTCAATATCGAGAGAAATTTCTTTTCCTGCGTTTTTCCTTAATAATTTACTCTGGTATTATATTCTGTATACATCACAATATTTTTTTTCTTAAAATCAATATTCGCCTTATGTTGGGACAACCAATCCATTCCTAAAACTACATCGAACTCTCCTAGTACGAAGGGTATTAATTCAGCCGAAAAAAGAATGCCCGTGGATTTCTAGTTGACACTTAGGACAAAATTGACTCACTGAGACTTTATCCTGATTAGCCACTTCTATAATCAAAGGTTCATCCAAGTCTTCTAACATTAAATCCATTTTATTCACACAATCCTTTGATATAAAAGACTTAGAGGCTGCTGAATCAAATAGAACTTAACAGGTACGAAGTTGAGAGAAAGCATACATGCAACTACATCTGAATCCTGAGCATTGGACCTCTTGGTCATCTTGAAGGTTCTGGCTCTAGCTGTACTGGATGTTGGTCCTTGAGATGCACTACTTCCAATATTGACTTGAGTAGTAGTTTTATAACTTCTAGCAAGATGTCCAACCTTACCACAGTTATAGCAAGTAACTGCGGGTTTCTCTGAGTTGCACTCCGATGCATAATGACCTTTCTGATAACATTTGAAACACTGAACATCCCTTCTGCACGGACCATTATATCTCTTGCCACATAACTTACAATCCACCGCTCAATTGGCTAACTGGGTTGGAGTGGAAGCAACTGAAATAGTAATAGACCTAGTATGGGGAAAAGTTTGTATCCTGAACCTCCTGTTTCTATTCCTTCCGAATGGCTTTGGAAACTTCTGACTGGATTCCCCTTCATCCGCCTTATCCGTACCGCCATCAAATTTTCTCTTTTTTATCACCCCTTTCTTTGGATGCTAACTTCTGGTCACTCTCTATTACTAGAACGGCCTGGACTACTGAGGTATATGTCTTAAGCTGCAAGTTAAGAACTCCACTGCGGATTTCTAGCTTCAATCCCTGCTGGAACCTTTTTACTTTCTGAGCTTCAATACTCACATACACAGGTACCGGTCGGGCCAATTTCGTAAACTTGGCCTCATATTCTACCACACTCTTTTTGCCCTGCTTCAATTCCAGAAACTCAACCTCCAACTGACTTTGCAAATAATCCGGAAAATACTTTTCCAAAAATAATAAACCTGGTCCAATAAACAGGACCTTCTCCTTCCAAGGCATGAGTGGAATCCCACCAATAATTTGTCTCACCCTTCAGAAAGTAACTCGCATAGTATGATTTAAGATTATCACTTACTTGGATGAGGGTAAAAGCTTTTTCCATCTCCTTTAACCAAATTTTGGCAGCAACAGGGTCCACTTCGCCCTTCAACTCTGGAGGTTTCACAGACTCGAAGGATTTAAAACTAACAGTTTGATTCACCTCTCTTTGCTGAGGTTATTGCTGAAGCTGCAGCTGTTGCTATTGGATTTGTTGCTGCTTTTGCTGTATGAATTGTTGTTGTTGTTGCTGCTGTTGTAGAAATTGTTGTTGCTGCTGCTGAAATTATTCTTGCTACTGACCCATTTGATGAGACTATTGGCGCAGCAATTCTAGAAACTCATCCATGACTGGGCCCCAACAGACTCTCTACTAGAGGAATTGGATGGGATATTCTTCTTAGGCGGCATTCTCCTGAAACAGAAAAAATGGTTTTAGTTTAAAAATTGCCCCTGGGTAGCAACATTTTTATGTCCCAAGAGAATGCTTCCGCAATTAAATATTCCCATCCTCATTTATTTGGGGTCCATCCATAATGAATAGCTAAATTTAACAAAATCAGCAATAAAAGTAACAACAATAACAACAGTGCAACACTAACAACATGAGTTAATTACATGTCCAAGTTTTGGCTGTCATAGCAGCCGTCGACTACTATCACAACATACTAGCTGAACACACATGACCGGACTCGTGCTCGTGAGAGAGATAACTAGAAACCTTTATCGGCCATTGCCAATAGTACATATACAAGGGAGACACAGTAAAGATCAGGGTAGTTCAAAGAAACATCAATAGATGCCATGGTTACGCTTTCAAACCCTCGACTAGACTCTTAAGCTTACTCATCTGTATGAGTTGCTTACTCACACCTTTGAACACAATTTCTACACTTATTTGACTCTATCCCTTGTTGGATTTTTAACGCAGCGGGGCATGGCAAAACACTTTTACACATACAAAATCCAAATAAAAGCATATAAATCGTGAATAAAAATTCGAGGGATCGAATCTAACCTTTAAAAATAATTCGGAGACAACGATCAGAGATCCTTAGCAGTTGCTCCTCAAGTGTGAAGCACTCCACCGGTATCCACCAAGAAAAAGACTTTTAGGAGGAGGAGGAGGTGGAGAGAATTTGGTTTTCTAAAACTTTTGGGTTTCTGGGGTTCGAATAAAATAGGGTCTATAATAGTGTATTTATAGGGAAAATTTTCAGCTGAAATTTTCCCATAAATAATATTATTATTATCCCATTTATTATTCTCATTAATAATTAAAACACCTTTTAATTATTAATCCTTTTTCTAAACACTTTAGAAATAATTCTCTATCTTGATTTAATTTCCAAAAATTAAATCCTTAATTAATAATATTAAGAACTTTTCTTAATTAATTTATAATCAATTAAATCTCATTTAATCAATTATTAAATTTGCCAATTAATTATTTATTTCATAAATAAATAATTATTAGCCATTATTAATTAATTCCTCCACCATAAAATCATTCTCTTTTTATGGTGTGACCCTGTAGGTTTAATATTAAGCCGATAGTAGAAATAAATAATAATAAAACTATTTTATCATTATTTATATAAATTCTCTAATTTATTAAATATGATTAATTAATTAATCACATTTATTCTACATCGTGAGTGATGCTTTTCAACATATTGCGACTATCCGGATAATATGAATTCACTGCTTAGAATACCAAGAACCTGTCAGTGAATAGTTACCGTACAATAAACTCCTTCTACCCTACAATGTCCTGATTAAATACAAGGCATGGATCTCGTGTCAAGCCTATCTAATTCAATCACTTGCTTACCATTTACTATGCGTAGTTCTATGCAAATTAGAAACTCCTTTCTAATTTCATTCACTCTGGCCAGAGATTCCTGAACTAGCATAAGTGGATCAGCCTTGAACATTCGCTTCCTTCACTGGAAGGGGTAGATCCTTTATTGATCATACACTATCTTCGTGTACAAATTCCTATACCCAGAAGAGCCCTAATAATTGTCCCTGGAGACTAAGAACTAAACCAGAGCATAGTTCAGTGTACACAAGATGACTATGATGACCTCAAGTCTAAGGATACTTGTACAACTATCACTAAGCGAACAACTGCTGACACGTGAGTGAACTCCATCAGTTGTTCAGCTGGGCGAGTCATGTTCAGTGAACTTATTCTATAATAAGCACCTACATACTAGCTATAGTGTCACCACACAAATGTCTATGAGAACAGACATCCTTCATAATGAAGCAAGCATAGTATGTACCGATCTTTGCGGATTATTAATTACCAATTAGTAATCCTATGACCAGGAACTATTTAAGTTTAGAGTTATCACCTTTTTAGGTCTCACTATTATGATCTCATCATAATCCATAAAAAGCTTTACTCTAAACTATGGTATATCTTATTTAAACACTTAAATAGATAGAGCCCGTAATAAAAACAAAACAAGTCTTTATTAATATCAATGAAATCAAAACAGATTACATAAAAGTTATTCCTAAATCCTAATACCTGATTGGACTTAGGACATATTCCTTTCAATCTCCCACTTGTACTAAAGCCAATCACTCTGGTATCTAATACCCATCTTGACGATCAAAGTGACTTTCATAAAGTAGCTTTGTGAGTGGGTCTGCTATGTTGTTATGTGTGTCAACTCTAATTCAATACAATATAAGAAATGTTACCGCGCTCCCACTAACCCTTTTGTAGACGCATGGTTCATCTACGTTTTTTGATAAAATTAAACTCTTTGATTGTCTCATCAAAACGAATGTTCCATCTTTCGAGAAGCTTGCTTTAAACCACATATGGTTCGCAGTAGCTTACACACTAGGTTTTCATTTCCCTTGGAAAGAAAACCATCTGGCTATTTGCCAGATCACATAGTCGTAGTAAGCAGCATTCACAAGCAAAATCCGAACTAATTTTAACAGGGCTACAGGTAAAAGGTTTCATCAAAGTCAATCCATTGCCTTTGTTTAAATCCTTTTCCCAAAAGCCTGGCCTTAAAGGTCACCACCTGGCCATCTGCTATAATCTATCTTTTGTATACCGTATACATAGATTCCATTCTGGATTTCATGGCACTATGCCATTTCTCTGAGTCAACACTACTCATAGCCTCATTATAGGTTACAGGGTCGTCATCATCAATGATCGACAACTCATTGTCATTCTCAATGACAAGGCCATAATACCTCTCAGGTTGGCGAGACACTCTCCCTGATCTATGAATGGGCTGTTCCACAAAAGGTTGTTCAGTCAGAACAGGTGTTTCCACTCGATCTGTAGTAGTTTGTGCTTCTTGAACTTCATCAAGTTCAATTTTGCTCCCACTGTTTCCTTCAAGAATAAACTCCTTTTCCAAGAAGGTAGCATGTCTGGAGACAAACACCCGATGATCGGTGCAAAAGTAATACCCTAAAGTCTCTTTAGGATATCCTACAAAACTACATTTTCCGGATCGATATTCCAGCTTATCTGGGTCAACTTACTTGACACAAGCTGGACATCCCCAAATCTTAACGTGTTTAAGACTCGGTTTCCTTACTTTCCATATCTCATATGAAGTTTGAGGAACAGATTTGGAAGGCACCTTATTCAGTAAATATGCTGAGGTTTCCAATGCATAACCCCATAGGAATACTGGAAGATTTGCATAGCTCATCATGGACCGAACTATGTCTAACAAAGTTCGATTTCTCCTTTCAGATACCAATCTGGAGGAGTCCACCGGGAGACTATACCATTTACTTTGAGATAATCCAGAAACTCTCCATTCAAGTATTCACCACCTCGATCTAATCGAAGAATTATGATACTATGTTTGGTTTATTTCTCCACTTCATACTTATATTCTTTGAACTTTTCAAAGGCCTCAGACTTGTGTTTCATCAAACACATATCCGAATCCAGATCTATCATCTATGAAAGTAATGAAGTATGAAAATCCACCCATGGCTTGCGTAGACATTGGTCCACATACATCTGTGTGTACCATTCCTAGCAAATTTGTAGCCCTCTCTCCATGTCTACTAAATGGAGACTGCAGTGCCACAATGAAGTGAGATTTTCATCATCCCTTTTCTTTTATTAGTTTGTTCAATCTGAAATAAATTATGTCACATACATACAGACCATTATTTAAAGCACCACATCCATAAAGAATATTATCTCTAAGAATAGAACATTCATTATTCTCAATAATAAATGAAAATCCAGCCAAGTCTAACATGGGAATAATATTCCTCACAATCGAGGGAACAAAATAACAATTATTTAAAACAATAGTCTTGCCCGTAGGCATATGTAAATGAAATGATTCTACATCTTCAGCAGCAACTCTTGCTCCATTTCCATCAGTAGAATCACCTCCTCTTCCTCAAGAGTCCTACTTCTCCTTGGTCCTTGCAACAATTGCAGATTTGAGAACCATAGGTGGTATCTAATACCCAAGTAGAAATTTGATTTAATGATATATTCACTTCTATCATGAACATACCTGAATCAGAAGCGGTAGTCTCACTACCCTTCTTCTTCTTCAATTCTGCAAGGTAAACCTTGCAGTTCCTCTTCCAGTGCCCCACCTTGTTACAGTGAAAGCAAACAATTTTGCTCTTGGGGTCTTCAGCTTTTGGTGGAACCGGCGTTTTCTCACCTACTTTCTTCTTCTTGGAAGAGTTCCTCTTCCTTTTCTTAGGATTGGAACCTTCACCAATTAGAAGAACAGAACTCTTCTTAGGGGGAAAATTCGATTCCGCAGTCTTCAACATGTTGTGGAGTTCAGGCAGGCTGACATCCAACTTATTCATGTGAAAGTTCACAACAAACTGCGAGAACGAACTCGGAAGCGATTGCAAGACCAAGTCTTGGCTCAGCTCCCCATCCATGGCAAAACCAAGTTGTCCAAGAAGTTCAATCAAATTGATCATCTTAAGTACATGGTCATTCACAGATGATCCCTCAGACATCTTACAACCGAACAACTCCTTCGATATCTCATATCGAGCTGTCCTCCCCGCCACATCATACAACTCTTGTAGATGCATGAGGATAGTGTGAGCATCCATATGCTCATGTTGCTTCTGTAGCTCAATGTACATGGAAGCTAGCACGATTCATTGAGCAACATTTGTATCATCTATCCACTTACGATACACAACATGTTCATCATTATGTGCATCACTAGCAGGTTCAGTAGGCTTAGGTGAGTCAATCACATATTCCAGCTTCTCAATCCTGAGAACAATTCTCAAGTTTCGAAGCCAGTCAGCATAATTAAGACCAGTCAATTTATGAGCATCTAGTATGCTCCTGAGTGATAGTGCAGAAGACATAATGTATATTGTAAATCTATAAATGATAAACACATAACAACACTTAGCAAATATTCGATTTTATTTTAAAATACTACATGAATCGGGTCTTTATTCATAAGTGGCTCCCACTAGTTTATCTAATTTATTCAACCCTCTACGTGAAAAATTAAGCATTCGTAATGCTAGTGGGAATAGGGATCCTACATTCCATTACACAACCCCGGCTGTGGCATGAAACGCCATGTAATGTTCAATAGACAGACAACTCTTGTCAATTACATCTAATGTTATTCCCTAATCAAACTTTATCCTCTTGAATAATTGAGTCACAGCTGTGGCACGACAAACTCAATATTCCAAGGCAAGTCTAACCCAACATTCCATACAATTGAATCAGTCCCCAAAGGCCCACGGCTGTGGCACGTAACGACCTTTAGATTCTTATTCAATGTACACATCTCTATGTAATAGACAAGTATTTCTTATTTCGAAATCAGAGCCCTCGGCTGTGGCACGAAACGACAATGATTCAAAAATAAGAACAACTTTCTACCATGTTGGAAGGCTATGACCGACACAAGCCCGTTGTATCATTGGCCAATTACTACTTGATATTATTTAATTTTAGAGGGATTATATTACGTAACAATCATAATCATATTATAAAGAGATTCTTCCTTTTAAATTAAATATTTCAAATCAATAATCAATAATCAGACGATTCCCAGATCGGGTGGAGCATTGTCAAGAGGCGTCACTTAATAACCCTTTCTTACAAATAGAAATCTGTTGTTGACAGAATCATCCTTTCTCTCATATCGAAAATTCATATTCAATTACGTGTTTCATAAACACAAGAATCTCATGATTGTATTCATAATATTATTATTAAGGTTATGAAACAATTTCACTATACTAGGTTGTCTAACAAACGCCTTATGTTCATTCAAGTTCACCTAAATCTATCATCGCATGATAAACTAAGCATATATTACATATATAAACATGAATAAACATCAAGGTAGGCATGTTACATCATCTAGCACATTCGTCTAAGCATTATACATCTCTATGTATCACATGAAGCATTTAAAAGCAATTTAAACAGTCAAAAACAGCTTAAAAACACTTCTGTTAGCTATAAACAGTTCGAAACAATTTCATAAAATATCATATAATATACCATTAGAAGCGTCTTGAAAAGACGAATCCAACGGCACCAAAATCACCCAATTCTGAGCTTCCACGCGCTCTCACGCTCCCCGAGAAGGTGCCCCACGCGCCGTCACGCGCACACGCGCTGTCAGGCGCGTGTCAGACCTCCCCCCACGCGCGCGCACGCGCCCACGCGCCTCACGCGTCCCTAACACCTATGCTGACGTCAGCATGACGTCATCTGATGACGTCATCTGATGACGTCAGCATGACGTCACCAGCGCGTGTCTTCCACGCGCCGCGCGTGGCACGCCAGCGCGTGAGCCCCACGCGCGCGTGGTCGACGCGCGGTCCTTCGTCCTGTTATCAGCAGTCGCCGTTTTCCTCGCACGGATTTCCATGCCGCCGTACCTGTCCTTCCTCCTTTACCGTGCAGCACAGACAAGCAACAGCAGATGTAATATATATATACTTACTAACAATTATATATATATATATGATTATTTAATACGAATTTAATTGTAACATAAAATTCTGAAATTTTTTACCACAGATCTATATGCATACAACCTATGCTCTGATACCATTGTAGGATTTTTAACGCAACGGGGCATGGCAAAACACTTTTACACATACAAAATCCAAATAAAAGCATATAAATCGTGAATAAAAATTCGAGGGATCGAATCTAACCTTTAAAAATAATTCGGAGACAACGATCAGAGATCCTTAACAGTTCTCCTCAAGTGTGAAGCACTCCACCGGTATACACCAAAAAAACGACTTTTAGGAGGAGGAGGAGGTGGAGAGAATTTGGTTTTCTAAAACTTTTGGGTTTCTGGGGTTCGAATAAAATAGGGTCTATAATAGTGTATTTATAGGCAAAATTTTCAGCTGAAATTTTCCCATAAATAATATTATTATTATCCCATTTATTATTCTCATTAATAATTAAAACACCTTTTAATTATTAATCCTTTTTCTAAACACTTTAGAAATAATTCTCTCTCTTGATTTAATTTCCAAAAATTAAATCCTTAATTAATAATATTAAGAACTTTTCTTAATTAATTTATAATCAATTAAATCTCATTTACTCAATTATTAAATTTGCCAATTAATTATTTATTTCACAAATAAATAATTATTAGCCATTATTAATTAATTCCTCCACCATAAAATCATTCTCTTTTTATGGTGTGACCCTCTAGGTTCAATATTAAGCCGGTAGTAGAAATAAATAATAATAAAACTATTTTATCATTATTTATATAAATTCTCTAATTTATTAAATATGATTAATTAATTAATCACATTTATTCTACATCGTGAGTGATGCTTTTCAACATATCGCGACTATCCGGATAATATGAATTCACTGCTTAGAATACCAAGAACCTATCAGTGAATAGTTACCGTACAATAAACTCCTTCTACCCTACAATGTCCTGATTAAATACAAGGCATGGATCTCGTGTCAAGTCTATCTAATTCAATCACTTGCTTACCATTTACTATGTGTAGTTCTATGCAAATTAGAGACTCATTTCTAATTTCATTCACTCTGACCAGAGATTCCTGAACTAGCATAAGTGGATCAGCCTTGAACATTCGCTTCCTTCACTGGAAGGGGTAGATCCTTTATTGATCATACACTATCTTCGTGTACAAATTCCTATACCCAGAAGAGCCCTAATAATTGTCCTTGGAGACTAAGAACTAAACCAAAGCATAGTTCAGTGTACACAAGATGACTATGATGACCTCAAGTCTAAGGATACTTGTACAACTATCACTAAGCGAACAACTGCTGACACGTGAGTGAACTCCATCAGTTGTTCAGCTGGGCGAGTCATGTTCAGTGAACTTATTCTATAATAAGCACCTACATACTAGCTATAGTGTCACCACACAAATGTCTATGAGAATAGACATCCTTCATAATGAAGCAAGCATAGTATGTACCGATCTTTGCGGATAATTAATTACCAATTAGTAATCCTATGACCAGGAACTATTTAAGTTTAGAGTTATCATCTTTTTAGGTCTCACTATTATGATCTCATCATAATCCATAAAAAGCTTTACTCTAAACTATGGTTTAAACACTTAAATAGATAGAGCCCTTAATAAAAACAAAACAAGTCTTTATTAATATCAATGAAATCAAAACAGATTACATAAAAGTTATTCCTAAATCCTAATACCTGATTGGACTTAGGACATATTCCTTTCATCCCTAACCTAAATCAGGGACTTAAACCTGTAGCTCTAATACCAACCTGTGACGGCCTCAACCCGGGGTCAGGAGTTGACGTCATGAACATCAATAAACCATAAATATAATACAACCAACTCATTCTTATTTCAATATAAACACAACCCCTTAACAAGATCTTTTTCAGGTTCAAGTATGATTTAGGTTACACAATTAATACAAAACA
This sequence comes from Apium graveolens, assembly GCF_009905375.1. NCBI lineage: Eukaryota > Viridiplantae > Streptophyta > Magnoliopsida > Apiales > Apiaceae > Apium > Apium graveolens. The sequence continues at coordinate 189,693,196 of NC_133652.1, forward strand.
ACTTATTTAAAACATCCTGATATAACTAAATTTTTACAGCAACTCACAGACCACACCTGGTCTGACACAACTATCTCAGAGGAGCCTGATAGGAGGAACTGGAATATGGCCTTGCTTATGACAGAAGGGTCTCTTAGACATCTACAATATATGAATATATAAAACATTTTGCAAGGGTGAGCAATCAATCGCCCACAGTACCACTATATGAATAATAAGTAAAACAATTTATGATAAACAGTTATAGGAACAGAAATCAGAACTTGTTACAAAAACAAGTAAAATAAGTGTATACTGGATATCAACAACTAGCATGCTCTGTAAAATAATAACATCAGTTGTGTGCTATAAAAATACCAGAGTCTAATTTTACCATGCTATTTTCATTTTCAAATCCTCTGTTCCATTACAGGAACCACAATACCATCTGTCTCGTTAAGGGGACCGCGAAACCATTTGTTCCGTTATGGGAACCATAAAATCTCGCTCAGATATAAACTGGATGATCAATGATTAGATAGCTGATCAGGTTATCATCACCGAACAGCTCTATCTGCCATCCCACAAAATTTGTTGCGGAACTCAGAGACTAGCTAGGTCTCTATCACGCTGGACTAAGTGGTTTAAATAGGGTGCGCGACCAACTTAGCCTCTTACACCATCTTCTAGGCCATTACGGGCCACTTGCGCAAGCTCATCCAATTATCTGATCTATTTTATCCAATTTTTAAATCACATGTACCTTCTCTTTTCAAAACAGTTCCATTCCAGCACACTTTCCAAAACCATCCCAATTTTATTCACAATTTAGAGATAGGCATTTTCAGAAGTTACTTTTCCCCAAAATGTAAGTTAATAAACATTTTTAAACATAGGGGATACGTAACTTAAAATGTTCTGTTCCAATACGAAATATAAATCAACAGTTATTCATATATTACTGAACCACAAAAGATAAAGGGTACTTGCCTCAATACGCTTTAACAACTATTCCTGGCTGGCTTTGAACCAACTTGGATGCTCGGGCTTTCGATTACGACCTATAGAACTTAGATACCCTAAATTAAACGATTGAGTATGCTTGACATATCCTTGCTAATACTATACCCATATGATATCAAAACCTTACTCATAATTATACGCATTACTGTAATGCAGTAACAATCAGAGTTCACGTCCTTGAAAGTCGTTTCGGTATTTATTCTCGGAAAATACATATACCCGTCATTTTTGGAATTAGGGTTATCAAATATTTTTTGGCAAAATATTTCACCACAAAATGTCAGATTTTGAATAAAGTATTTATATATATTCGTTCGATATTTCTGATAATTACAGGATACGTTCCCATATTTCCAGAATTAATTTCTCAGAAATCGGGCAGCGTTTCCTCTATTTATCGGACTATCCCGTCGATATATAATCAACTTCACAACCAACGATAATCCACAATTCAAATTCCCAATCACCGATACAAATTCAATTATTAATTATTATTATTATTATTATTATTATTATTATTATTATTATTTAAATTGTAGGACTCAGAAATATTCATCACCGTCTACCGTCGGCTCGCCGAGACTCATCACCGACGGTAGTAAGATAAATTTGGGTTTCCGACACAAATTTCACCGATGAATCATATTAATTTCCTGCACAAAATATTATTTTCATTACACAAATATAATCAATTAATTACTGTAAAAAATTAATTAAATTAATAAAATTAAAATTCCCACAGAACAGTCAAACCAAGGCAACCAAATACGAAACAAACACGCGCATACGTGCAGCACAAAACTCCGGCCACCTCACCGGAAAAAGATCGGCGGAAACCGGAAAGTCAAAACGAAGCGACAACGGTAGGCATCACAACCAACATCATAAACCATTCGACGGACACACACATACACCCGTGTATATATGTGTATATATCAGCCAAACAGCAACCAAAGCAATTAAACTGAAAAACGGGAACAGTGGCCGGAAAACTCACCAAAATGGAGCAAATTAGGGGAATAAAGGGGAAAACAGAGAGAGATGGAGACAGGAGGGAGGAGAGATAAGGGATTGAGAGAAAAAAAGAGTGCAGTGAGAGAGATTAGAGAGAACGAGAGAGAAAATTGGAGAGAAAGAAAGTCGATGTGAGAGAGAGAGACAAAAAACTGGGGAGAAAAAGATAAGCTCGTCTGTAATTATCTGACCCCCTTTCTTATTATTATTTAATCTGTAAAACCTAGCAATAAACACAAAACTCACAATTTAACAAACTAATCTGCGGATAAAATTAACCTGAGAAATTACCAAAATAGTTTTAAAATTCTCAAACAATTAAAAACTAATAATATAAAGTTTTCAAAATTTTTAAATCATTTTTTGAACATGCATCAGACCCGCATTTTATAATTTAACGAACAAATGTGCAGGTGAATAAAAGCCGAAAAATTTCTGAAATAATTTTAAAATTCTCGAAATATTCCAAAGTTAATAAATATGATTTTCATGATTTTTGAAACATTCTGGAATTTGATACTGAATTTACACTTAAATATAGTCAGAAAGTCATTCAGGGATAAATAATTAACAAAATATTATTTTCTAAATTTTATAAATTCCTAAAATTATTAAATAAATTATAAAGCAATAAAAATAATTTTTAAAGATAACACTAATATTTTTAAAAGTAAATACTCCATGCAATCACTTTTAACAGTAAAACAAAACATTACGTCTCAACAATTAATCACACAAACAATATTTTGAATACCACGGAACACATTCAACCACTATGCAATACAACACTCAGCTGAAAGAAATATAAATGATTTTCTTTATTTAATATTTATACTTAAATAAATATAAATATACGAGTCGTTATATTAGTCCTTATTTGACTTAGGTATCCGAGATTCATCCTTGGTCAATTGAGTAGATCCTTTAAAACCATTCATCATTACAGAATTGTCATGCACAGGTTGATTAACATGGAAAGGCATATATTGAGCAAACATATTATTCCAGTTGGGCCAGCTAAATGGCATTTGTGGCATACTGAATGGAGCATGGTAAGGATTTTATGCAAATGGCATATTAGCAAAATGTGCATTCAAATTATGTGCAGGCATAACATTCACAGGCATTGTAGGCATGTTAGGAAATGAAGAAGGTGCAGACATGGGTGCAGGCATAGCAAGTTTGCAATTAACAGACAAATGATTAACAGTACCACATTTCACACAGATTTTTCTAGGTGCATATTTATCAGGTGTGTAGTTATTATGTTTGTTAATTCCTACTTTCCCATTCCTATTGTTTTTTCTTTTTAATTCTGCTTTAACTACTATTTTCTCCAATCCGTCATTCAATTTCTTGATTGACAGGTGACCTACATTGACTCTCTTGTTCTTTTTCACTTGACTTGTTTCTCCTGGAACAAAGTTCTTGGAAACTTATCCATATTTCTCATTTAACTTAGCTAGCTGGGATTTGCTAACTGGCTTTCTTTCACTCAATGGATGTGGTTCCTTGTCTTTCGACGGATAATTCTTTTGATCATTCAACGGATAACATTCGTCATCCATCCAATCCACATCCGTTGGAAGTCCTTCTTCCAAGTTGGGATTCAGTTTCTCATTGCTCTTTTTTCAGGCTTCATCACAGAAAGATTCTATACCTTAAACTTTAGTAATTTGAGCATGGACATCTCTAGATGATTTCCATGCCTTAATTACTTCCTGTTCTCGTTCAAGTTGTTTTCTTAAAATCTCCTCTTCCTTTAAGGATTCAGTTAGTTCATCTTTGGCAATCTTGCACTCCATCTTCAGTTTCTCAAACTCAACAAATTAAGTTTCTAACACATTGTTTCTTTTACTTAAAAATAAATTATTCTCTTTAATTTTAGTGTTTTCTTTAGTGAGAGATTTGAGTGTAACACGCAGATGATATAATTCAGTAGACATGTCATTTATAGCATCATTACACTCAGCTTTAGATCAATGTGCTAGATTAGTGGTGATTACCTGATAAATGGATGAACTAACTTCTATTTCATCTGATTTGGCCGTAAGTGCTAGATTGACATAGCTTGTATCCTCATCCACCTCCAATCCATCAACAGCCCAGTCATTTTCCTGAGTTAGAAAAGCCCTTTCCTTTTGTTTGAGCAACTCAAAGTACTTCTTTTTGTAATCTACAGGCTCAAACTTCTTTCTATCAAAATCAGGCTTTCTGCATTCACTTGCAAAATGACTACTCAAGCCACACTTGAAACGTTTAAATTTTGACTTTTCAACCATCTTTCTATTTGGCTTGGATGCTCCAAAATTCTTCTTGAATTTAAGCTTGGCAAATGTTCTGGATAAAAAAGATAGATGCTCATCTATGTCATCTATATCATCTTGACTAAGATGGTCTTCATGTTTAGCTACTAACCCTTTTCCTTTGCCTTCACAAACTCTAGGGTTTGGTGTAGGTTCCACAGTTTCTACCTATATCTCTTTCTCTCTCTCTTTCTTAGCAACCAACGTATTGGATCCTCCCTCCTTCATTCTTTTCTCCAGCTTTTCAACTTTCCCTATTTTAATCTCATAGGTCTTTAGAATCCTATACAGTTTGTCCAAGGAAAATTCCTTGTAATCTTGAGAGTTTCTTAGTACGTCTGTCATAGGATTCCATTCCTTTGGCAGAGATCTAAGGAATTTGAGGTTTGAGTCTTTTGTCTGATAGACTCTTCCATGCAAATTTAGAGCATTTAGTAGTTTTTGAAACCTACTAAATATGTCAGTGAGTGACTCAATTTCTTCACTATGCAAATGCTCATATTGTTGAATCAAGAGTTGCATCTTGTTTTCCCTTACCTGCTCAGTTCCATCACATATAACTTAAATTGTATTCTATACCTCTTTAGCAGTTTTACAATTTATTATGTTGTCAAACACCATCAACACCATTAAACAAAATGTTCATGGCCTTCTTATCCTTACGAACTTGCTCAATATCTGGATCAGACAATTCTGCTCTAGGCTTTGGGATAGATGGCTCATTCCGTGTAGCAGCAATCATAGGGACCTGAGGACCTTTCTCAATACAGTCCACATCTTCTTCATCTTGAGAGAGGAGATGCAGGTGCATTTTCACCTTCCAATGGTGATAATTGTCTTTGTCCAGAAATGGAATCTTTACTCCAACATCTTTTCTGTTCATCTTGTTAATTATTGTGATCTTTAAACTCTTTGTTTTTCAAGAGCTTGCTCTGATACCAATTGTCATTCCCAAATAATCTAAAAAAGAATTACAGAAGGGGGGTTGAATGTAATTCTGGCTACTTTTTGGATTTTAAGAATCGTTCTACTTTGAATATATAACTGTGTTTGATTTAGCTAAAGTGCGGAATGAAAGTATTGAAGAAATCAAACATAAAGTAATTAAGTACAAGTATTTAAAAACTTTCTGGTGGATTGAATTTTTCCACCAGATATATATAAATTTGAGAACTCTGTGATGAAAGATTTGCACACAGCTTCTTACAAGTTGAATTTTCAAAAAATAAGGAAATTCTTTACAGATATTGCTTTATCTAATTCTATTGTAATTGCTTACTAACTACAATACTATTCTACTTGCTACACTTGGTTCATATATCACCAAGTTACATGATAAAAAGACAAACAAATAAGACAAAATGTTTCTTAGTCTAATTACATGCTTCTTCATTTCTCTATCCAGCATATTTGAATATTTTCAGTTTCGCATGGAAATGAAATGCTTATTTGTTCTCTAAAACATGTAAATAGGCTGCCACATTCCATTTTCATACAATCAACGCATGTGACTGTCAAGTCACTATCAACTGCTTTTGAATTTGATCATCCGTTGAAACTCTGTGGGATCATCCGTTGAAACTTTATTGGATCATAAGTTGAGAGTCTGGTTGATCATCCCTTGAAACTCTAGTTGATCATCCGTTGAAACTCTAGTTGATCATCCGTTGAAACCTTGTGGAACATCCGTTGAGAGCATCTTCATGGCAGTTAACTCTATTTCACTTATACAAGATTACAAGGCACCTAATATTTACAGTTAGCCAACCTATCTTGCATGCCAATCTACTAGTCAACATGACTTAAAACATTCTACAACATCTAATTCTCTAAGGCATTACAATATGCAGAAATGTGCTACTAAACTAATTAAAACATAAGCTACCCTTTCAACGGATGTTAAAGTGATCATCTATTGAAAGCTACAAATTCACTAAATTAAATCTACTAAGGTATTTTATTTATCATATCATCAAGTACACAACATATACCTAATATATATATACCTTCAAAGCTGTAGCAGTAGCTCGTGAATCACCAGTATCTTATTCTAAACTATGGGTCCAAATAGAGTCGGATCTTGATGACAGGTTCTCTGAGGAACTCGGATATAATCCTAGATCAATTACAGGTGTTAGAGAAGCAGGACCCGACATGGAATTATGTTTTCCGTCTAAAGACTAAAATGCTATAACCTGAATTCTTCCTACCTAGCATCACATTTGCTAGTTTGAACTTTCTTGCATTTGAGTTTATAAAGGGAGTGATAAGTATTAAAGTTGTACTTCAGGTCCCAAAGAAAAAGCATTAAACTCGCGCTTCTTCATTAAAACAGGAAAATATCAATCCGATAAAACCTGAATTTAGAAGTTGATACATAGCCTGGGTCCGCACATCTAGAAAAATCATCAGACATGAGTTCATATTAAGATCAATAAAATAGCTACCAAAGTAGACATAATATCCTCTTTAAAGCTTCTCCTAGGCTTTCGGAGCTGCATCCACAACTTTTTCTTGGAAAGAACATAAATAACTGTAAATGCATAAGAAATCTCTGGCCTCCATGCTATTATCTTCTTACACATTTTTTGCCCAGTCACTAGAATACCACTTAAGAATATCCATGTATCCAAATTTCCTGGGGTCTCATATTTGCTCCAGTGAAGTGGCAATACAGAAAATAAGACTGGTTGATTATTGCCATCAATAGTATAATAATTTATCACGCAATGAGGGATCATCTGACCCTCTGCTTCATAAGTTCTCATCTTGTGGTCACTGTGAATGAGTTAATGAACATGAATGTATTAATAAAACATCGAAAAACTTTAGTAAATGCAAATGATACAAAAACAAAAACCGTAATTAACTACCTTTTCACTTAAATAATTGCCAAATACTACGTGCTAAACCATTTACATCATCCATTCGGAAAAAATAGTCTTATTTAGAGCTTTACGTGGCCCGATAACGAAATTTAAACATTTAGACGTTGCATTTCAATTTACAAAAAGGTGAGTACCGTATACTACACTTCACTAAAGTAATAGAGAATATATGCAATTGTATTTTAAAATCTCCGACTTCACAATCAAAGTCATAACAAAACGCAAATGAGGCCTTGGTGAACAGAGAAATACATTAACCGGTGATTCCAAACACCAAACATGTGATCAAACAACACAAGTGTGGATAGGGAATACTCACATATGTCCAAGGGAATACATGGAGATAATCCTAGATCAATTACAGGGGTTAAAGAAATAAATTTGATATCTACACAGGACAAAAATTACAATATCAGTTGATGCAAAGATAAAGAGCATATATGTCTAAGTGCAATACCTCATCAGCCAAAGAAACATTAGAAAACCGCTAGAATGGTTTAGCAAAAGTTAATCCTGAACATACTTACACTGTCAAAGGATTTTCTAAGCCGCTGTGCACTTATTTGACTATCAAACTTTAGCTTCTCGGGAGGTAGTGAGACATAATATGTCGTGATCGGTGAATATCTTAGTATTGCTATCATTGGTCCCAATCTGCAAAATGGACAATGAAATAAGTCCAAGATAACAACTTAACAAGGCACTATCTCAAAAAATCTTAGGAAGAAAAGAATGACCCTGACATAAGCATTTTATTCAACTGATAAGCCACAAACACACATACACGCATACAAACATATAATTATAGAACAATAAAGTTGCAAAAACAAAAATAATAAAAACATTACATATCAAAAGAAGTAGAGGCAATAAGTATGCAATGGATGCCCAAAAACTTTCCAAATTACAAACCACGTGCCTCAGCTGATATCAAGACTCTTTTTGTAGATTGTGTATTGCTACTTTGAGGTTTACAATTATCACAACGACTTCACATCGGATTCGTCAGGAAGATGTTTGTATATAGCTTGTATGCAACATACACACACCAACCTTGACTGAGAGGGAATAGAGCCTAATTTTTCACCTCCTTCTATTAGAACATACCTAAAACTAGGCTTGTGCTTAATTAGGGTAATGATGAGAGAGATGTAGATGACTAAAAATTGGGATTAATTTCACTAATTAGGTTTATAATATGAGGGTTATAGAGAGAGACGGAGATAGCGAGAGAGAATGGAGAGAGAGTGAGAGAGAAATGAGAAGACAGACAGTGAAAGAGAAGAGAGAAAGCGGCATGGAAAGGGGAAAAAGGGGGAAATAAAAAATTTGTTCTAAGGGGGGAATTTTTTGGTGTAGTAATGGGATAAAGTGGGAAGCGGGATTTTCAATTTTCTTAAAAATAACAATAGATATCGGCTTTTTTTTACAGAGTGATGCCTTATACCATCTTTAACATCAATTTAGAAATGATCGATGTTAAAATCACTTTTAAAATCGGTGACATTTCTAACTGATGTTAAAGGGGTAATGTCGTAGGCAGTATTTCTAGTAGTGATGGTTGTTCACAGAAAAATTCCCCAGTCTAATCTACTTAACCTTTTTACATACTCAAGGAATACAATTATAAATTAAAAAATTATATTATCAAACAACTTATCCTTAGGGTTGTCAAGATGAATTAGTCTTATTATGTACAGGCATGTCTTGCACAATGCCATCCTTCGTCCAGTTCATCTTGGCCCTTGATCTTGCACTCCTCAAACTGCATTTTTAGACTTTCCATTTCGACGATAGAACGGTTTGTTGACAGATAATCTTGAATCTTCAGGATTGATGCTATAATGAAATCCCTATATTTGTGATGGTGTCATTGATGTCCTACTCAGCATTTGGCCTCTCATAATATAAATTTGGTTTCTGAGAGCATAGTTTCAAGAACTGTGTCACTTGATGTTGGTAGGACTTGAGAAGTGAATTCAAGTCCTTCATTGTATGAGGAAGAAATTTAAGAGATGAATGAGTGAGTTCAGTGTTGATTATTGGCAACTCTCCCTGTGTAGAAGAGGGAGTTTCAATTGGTGTGCTCTCATGGTGTGTTCCGGCCTTATTACTTCTTTCACCTTCTTGAGTGTGCACAAGAAGAGGTGCAGACTCTTTACAAATTGCACTTGGGATAGTGCTTTGGTCAATAGTGACATCTTGTTGAGAAGATGCCACTAAGGTCTATCTAATTCCATTGTCTATAATTGTACCTTAATGGGAAGATGCAGAGGTGGTCATTTGAGTGGTCAACTCTATTTTCTTTCTCCTTGATTTCTTGACCAGGTAACTTACATCCTCACCTTGAGTTTCTTCAATCTCATTAATCACAGCTAAGTTCATTTGATTTCTCTTCTTTATACTAACTTCACCCATTTGAGAGGATGAAGCAGTTGGTTTGCTAATTTTTAGGGTTTTAGAAGAAATGGTTGCCGCTATGGTAGGTTCCTGTGGGTGTGCCTATATTTTTACTTCTATAGGTCTAGGAGACAAAGCCGTACTAGAAATGACACTACTCCTCATGTCAGGCATTGGGTAAGGGTAAGTCCTAAATTTCTCCAACATAAAGTTAGTGACATTTAAGCTCACCTTTACGTGGTTCTTTGTATTCAATGATCCAAATAGAATTTGGGACACTAACTTACAAATGCATATTTGAATGGCATCAATGCCTGGTGTTTGATTAATATCATTCACTTTATAATTTAAAACAAACATGATGAATCTTGGAAAGAAAATTTCCTTACCCCTTACCAAAGGCATTGTTAACTTTTTCTTAGCTCTCCATGGATAAGGCTTCCAATATCAAGATGTTTATCATATGTTATTAAGTATACCAGATTTTGGACCATACTTGATATATTGTCATAACCTTTATTCCTGCATGTGAAGGGCCTTATTATTGTGTCAAACACAAAGGACCACTCCATTCTCAAGTTCTTCTTGTTCATCCTGGACAAGTCAATCTTCTCACTATAGTTGATGAAGTACATGAATTCAGCTAGTTCCTGAGAACTAGGAGCTTCAACCATGTTCTCTGTGGAGATGCCCAGTGCTTTGTTGATATCATTAGCATTGAACTCCATAGCCACACCTTTGATTGTGCAAGTCACCGTCATGGAAACTGCTTTGTTATCATTTATATTAGTGTGAAAAGCAACATTGTTCCAGAATTCGTTCACCACATCCAAATACAAGGTTGGATTAGCAGTGAAAGCACCTGCAAGATAAGAATCAGATACAAACTTCACAAAGCACTTGAAATTATCATGTGCATGTGTTGGGTCAATAAAAGCTAAGTAGTTGGTTTCATCCTTGGGGATTTCTGCTCTTTGGGTGTTTGTGTTGGATGTCCTTAGAAAGCTTAAGATAAATGAGTGGGAAAGTGTTTGTGAGAGAGAAAGCTTGAAAAGATGTAAAATGGTGAAAAATTGATGTAATTAGGTCAATTGAGATCTCAAAAGCGTAAAGAGGGGTTATGTCAAGATGTCTGGGTATTTATAGTGTAAAGATGTGACTTCACGATAAAAGAATTAGAAAAACTGAAAAGTATATCGAGAAGTCACATGGAGTGTGTAGAGAACTCATATCGAGAAGTCATTTTCTTGACTCTTATCGAGAACTAGATAGTGACATATCAATATGTTGTGCAAATACCCAGTTTGCCCACTAGGACTAAATTATTCTAATTTATATTATGAGAAATACATCACATAATTAGAATAGATTTTATAACAAAAGTATTTTTTTGAAATAATTTATTGAATTAAATTATTCCGGTCTGAGTTATCGAGAAGTCTATATTTGTATTGTAGAGAACTCCATATCAATAGGTTTATCGAGATCTCTACATGACTTATCGAGAAGTCATTAAAGACTTATAGAGAACTCTATCAAAAAGTCATTAAAGACTTATCGAGCAGTCATTTTAGACTTATCGAGAGCTCAGTTGTAATAACCCCAATTTTGGAATTTTTAAAATCCTAATGAATAGTAACTTTTGCTCATTTTTGTTGATTGAGTAAAATTATCAGATCACCCTATATAGGAGTTCTGTTATGGAAATTCTGAGTTCATATTAGTATTCTGTAATGTAAATAAGTGTATGTGAAGGTCGTCAGAATTCGAATTTGAACACTTTGATTTTTTCCAAAAATCCACAATATGCCGAAGGAATTAAGTATAAGGTAATAAGATTAAAGGAATTAAATTCAAGGATTATAACAGAGGATCATTCAAGGAATAAAAGACATTAAGAAGTACTTAGGGAAACCCAAATGATAAGATACCAAATATGATCCCTCAAACGATCAACGAGAACGAGAGTTAAGAGAACCGTAAAACCAAGACCCTCCCTTTTTATTTAAGTTATAATCTTGTATTATTTTGGATTGTAAATGGATGTTTGATGATTGTTAGTGAATGAGAGGATTAAGCATGTTTGGTTGTATGTATATTAAGTTATTTATTGTTGATTGTTGAGCCATGAGTATTACTTGTTGGGTTTGAGGTACTTAACAGATTTTGACTTGTTTTATTGGTGAAATATAAGATCTTGAGTTGTGGTTGGGTTATTGATTGAATTGGTGTTGTTTAAAGATTTAGGAATCGTTAGTTTATAGCCGTCGTAATGCCCGATTTTCCAATGAATGTCTTGTGTGTAAATTTTGTACTCAAACCCCCTGCTGTTGAAACTCACCACTGCCATTATTAGCTAGTTTATATTTTAAGATTCAATTTGATATATGCATCGCTTTAATCCGATTTACGGTTTAGGAGAAACGACTGTTTTAAGGAACGACATTTTACGAGCGAGCCTTTACCCCTCGCATAACTTTGAAACCTTGTTTAAGGCCCTTAAAATACTAATTTTATTATGAAACAATTATTTAAAGTGTATTAGTCAGTTTTTAAACTCCTCTCCAAAGAGTCGCCTTAAAACGCTAAATGATTAATTTTATAAAAATGGTGGAGCCGAGGGTACTCAAGCGACTAATGAAAATCATTTAGCGCAGAAGCGAATGTTTGAATCTAAGGGGATAAAGTCTAGTTTCTTAAGCGACCATGTTTTAATTCCATCTTATATATTGTTTATAGGTTACCGGACTCACATCAAACATATTACCACCCTCGTTGCCCAGACAAGTTTTCTACTCATATACATTATTGTTGTGATGTATATATATGCATTATCTTGAGATAAGTGCATGATTGTCATTAGTAAATCTTGTGATATATTAAAGCATGTTGATATGATATATATATATATATATGCATGTCTTCTTTGAAATCTTGATATTTTATTTTCAATTCAATTGTTTATAAACTGCATAATATCTACGCTAGAGATAAGTAGTGTCTGCGTATACCCTTTATATAGGGGACCCAAAGTTGAACATATTTCCTAAAACCGGGAGGCGAGGTTCCCGAGTATATTTTATATAGTTTTCTATAACTATTAATTGAATAAGGTATATTCGATAGTTTTGAATAATAATCAAACATTATTTTCGAATATTCATTTGAGATCTTACTTATGATCAAATATTATTAATAAATATTATTTTGATTATTCGATTATAGTTCTGACTTATAGATATTTGTTATTTATTAAATAAATATTATTTTTGAATATTCATTTAAGGATTTATTTTATTTAATTTATTTAAATATATCCTTTAAGAAAGGATTATTTGAGGAATATTATTTGAATATTCTTTTCATATTTTTAAATGAGTTTGATAAACGATTTAATTTATTTAAATCATTCCTTTCCTAAAACTGTTTTTGAAAAATATTTTCAAACTGTACCAAATGATTTCAAAAGTATAGAGCAGATCTCAAACCCGTTTTCAAATTTAAATCCTTCCTTTCGAAGGGGATCTAAATACTCGCTCAAAATATAACGGATTCGACTCAGTAATGTATTTTATTTTCACAACAAGGTTGCTGAATTGATAAAGAAAGTTTTGATACTTGCCCATGTTCGGGAAGTAGTTGATTATATAATATTGTACCTATCAACGAGCTACTATACGCTAGGGGAACGTCGATTAAATTCGGATTCCAGTTACAAGGATACGATTCTTCAAGGAACTGGAATGGTCTGGCACCTTGTATGCCAGAGTAAGTGTAAGAGGCTGCGAGGCAGTCCATCAAAGTGTAAGAGTCTATGGGACAGTCCATCAAAGCGTAATAGGCTGTGGACAATCCAGCATATTGCCCTTATGTGGCCAGGGTGATGACCCAATGAAATTCGTCCTTCTACTAGTAGAGAATTATAAAGAGAGGTACATTGCCTGATTAGCAAAGGTATCACGTTATTCTGGTGGTTTCCTTCTTCCAAATGTATTTAAACAAAACCTTGTGTTTACTTTCACACAGAGGTTCTAAAGAGTTTCTTCTCAAAATGAGTTATATATAGAAGTCTTACTTTGTAACTTCTTCAATATATGATAAACTTTTGAGACTGATTATACCTTGAACGGTGGTAGATCAAGTAGTATTCAGAAAAGATATAAGTATATTGGAGTATCTTGTAACTTCATCTTTTCAAATTCTATCTAGTAAATGATTATCTTATGCATGACAAAGATTTTCAGAAAAACATTGAGACAAGGTTATATATATATATGAGATCACTTAGCAACGATATTTTTATACATTCCTAAATTGGAACTCTTTGTATATTATGCATGGCAGAGGATTTCAAAGATTTTGAAATATATATATATATATACTAAATATTTTACGACTTTGTCGCGTTAAGATATCAAACTTGGTTCATTTCTGCTTAACCAAGACTTTCATGAGTACAATGAGAATGCTCATATATTGTTAATTATTATACATGTTATTTTGGTGGGCTTGTTGCTCACTGTTGAGTGGAATTTATGACACTTTATAACGCTCCGTAAAGCTTTGAATTGATGTTTTGTACTCAAGTTGTTAGTGTTTTTAACGTGTTTTATAGTGTTTTTGCATTTCAGGCATTTATCAGGAATATAGGTGAATTAGCATTGTTTTGATGCTAATATGGTGTTAGGATGATGTCCAGAATAAAAGCACTTGAAAAGACCAACTCAAAGCCGCAAGAAAGGAAGAAGTCAGAAAATTCTTCAGAGAGTCAGTGCACTCGCGCTGTGATAGCGCGCGCCCGCGCCCAAAGAACAGAAACTCATCCCGCCCGTACTGGTCAAGCGCGCGGCCGCGCCAGGTCAAGATAAAAGAATCCTGATTCTCTTGTGATTCTGATTGATGGACTTCTACTCTACATGGGCTGCTATATATTCAGAACTTAAGGTCGTTTTTCATAACGAGACGTACCAGAGCTTAAGGAGAAAACGTAAGAAGACCATATATCACAATTCAACCAAGGTGAAGAGGTTCTAGTTTAAACTTGTGATTCTTTGTTTTAAGTTGTAAGTTTGGATGCTAGTTTTCTTATTCGTGAACCTATACTCTTGTTTCGTACTTTCTTTATTATTTATTCAGTATAAAGACTACATTTATTATACCATGCTTTCATCAGAACCCATTGATGATGAGCCCGATTATGGGCTAATCGTTATCGTGGGGATCTAACGGATTTATTTATGGATTTCTTTACTTAATTTGTTTCGATGCCTTGGTGTGTGGTGATTGTATGATAACCTAGTATTGGTTGTGCTTATTCGTCTTATGAGCGTCGCGAACTTATAAGATAGCGGGTTAATCTTTAATAAAGTGAAAGGGAATTTAAGGGTTTAGAACTTGCCATGCTAACATAGGTTCATGTATTTGATATGCATGATTCGTAGGTAATTTTAACCATCTTACTTGCCCTATATAATCATGATAGATAACTTGTTCATTAAACTGTTATGTTGTCAAATTCTATAGACATATAGGTTCTCAATATAATTGTTGTCTATTCAGCTTTTATCTCTTTTGTGGATGTCTGGTAGTATGGTATTCGTACAACGAAAGTTGGCTTTTATCAGTTTCGTGTTATCTAATTAGTGTCATCACCATTACATACTAAGGTTAAGAACGAAAAGGCTATTAAATAAAGTACTTAATGAAGTTAGAATCCCATGTTTGTATCATATAGTATTCAACTCTCTTTACTCTCATAGTTAATGTTCGTTAGTATAATCTCTTACTTAATCTTAGTCATAAACAACCTCAATTTGTTATTCTTCTTAGCATTGGATAATAGCCCTACCATTGTTGCATAAATACATAAATTGAAATTAACCAAAATCAGTCCATGTGGGAATGAACTAGAATTTATTCTATATTACTTGTGATCACGTATACTTGCATGAATATTAGCGCGTATTTCAGCCCTAACAAGTTTTTGGCGCCGCAGCCGGGGATTCGATGTTAACTTTTAGTTTATGTGTTTGTCATCATTGGTCGTTAAAGTTTAGTGACTCGGACATTGTTACTTATTAAATTCCTTGCCATGTTTCAGGTACTCTAGCGAGCGTGTATGTATACGCGTTCTCGGTCTCGTAAGAGAACACTGGATCAAGCTGAGGAAGAAGTTGTAGTCGAGGAGAAAGTTGAAGAAGATATCTTAGTTGAGAAGGAAGAAGAAAAAGTTATTACAATGGGAGAACCGAAAGTAAATCTGAAGGTTTTGATGGATTACTCTCAATCGAAGATCAATGACATTCAGTCTAGCATGGTTCGATCAGCCATCTCGGCTAATACCTTTGAGATCAAGTCGAGCATGATTCAGATGATACAGAACTCAGTTCAGTTTGGGGGGTTCTCTTATAGAAGATCCCAACATGCACATCAGAGATTTCATCGAGATCTGCGACACTTTCAAGTTCAATGGAGTTTCTAAAAATGCTATTAAGTTGAGGATTTTTACATTCTCTCTGCGAGATAAAGCTAAGAGTTGGTTACATTCTCTACTACCAGGTTCTATCACCAAATGGGAGGATCTTGCTCAAAAGTTCTTAACTAAATTCTTTCCTATGGCGAAGACTGATGCAATCAGAAATGTACTTACTCAATTTGCTTAGCAATCTGGAGAATATTTATGTGAAGCTTGGGATCGTTATAAGGAGATACTTAGAAAGTGTCCTTCTAATGGGATGCCTGACTTGATGATCATTAACTGTTTTTATAATGAATCGGGTTCCACTTCTAGACCCATGCTTGATGCAGTATAAGGAGGAGCCTTGTGGGCTAAAAGCTATGATGAAGCTTATGAATTGATTGAACTGATGGCTGCTAATGAATACCAGAATCGTACTCAGACACTATCTCAGGGCAAGGTAGCAGGAATTCTGGAGTTAGATGCAGCTACTGTTATAGCTGCTCAGCTTAAGGCTTTGACGATGAAGGTGGATTCATTGGCTAATTATGGAGTTTATCAGATCACTAGTGTTTGTGAGTTGTGTGCTGGTGCCCATGAGATGGAGCAGTGTGCTATCAAGACCTTGGAAAATCAAATTGGGCAAATTGCCAATGCCTTGCTGAAACTAAGGAGTAGGTTTAGGCAATTACATTGAGGTCGGGAAAGGTTGCAAATCCCGAAAAATCTCTAGTTTCGGATGAAGAAGCTGTAGCTGAAGAAGAAGTGCAGAAGGAAGCAGAAGTGGAACCAAGGAAGACTACCGTTGAACGCACTCCTCCTGAGGGTAATACATGGGAGAAGCAGATCTATCCTCCACCTCCCTTTCCTAAGAGGCTGCAGAAGAAAAAGCTGGATAAGCAGTTTGAGAAGTTTCTGGAGGTGTTCAAGAAACTTCATATCAACATACCTTTCGCTGAAGCTCTTGAACAGATGCCTATTTATGCAAAGTTTATGAAAGGTATACTTTCTAGAAAAGTGAAGCTTGATGACTTAGAGACAGTTGCTCTCACGGAGGAATACAGTGATGTATTGCAGCAGAAGTTCCTCTGAAGCTTAAAGATCCTGGTAGCTTCATTATTCCTTGCACTATCGGAAAAGTGTCTTTTGACAAATGCTTATGTGACTTGGGAGCTAGCATCAATATGATGCCTTTGTCAATCTTCAAGAAGTTGGACTTGCCTGATCCAAAGCCACTTATGTGACCTTGCAGTTGGCCGATCTTTCTATTACATATCCACGAGGCATTGTTGAGGATGTTTTGGTCAAGGTTGATAAACTCATCTTTCCTGCTGATTTTGTAATTCTTGATTTCGAGGAGGATAAGAAGATTCCCATAATCTTGGGAAGACCTTTCTTGACTACTGGCAGAACCTTAGTAGAGGTGTAGAAGGGTGAGCTCACCATGCGAGTGCTAGATCAGGATGTAACTTTTAATGTGTTCAATGCCATGAAATTCCCTACGAAAAATGAGGAGTTCTTAAAAGTGGAGTTAGTCGATTCTGTGGTTACTTCAGAACTTGATCAATTGCTAAGGTCTGATGCCTTAGAAAAGGCCTTGTTGGGGAATTTAGTTAGTGAAGATGATGAAGGTGATGAGCAATTGCAATATCTAAATGCTAATCCCTGGAAGCGGAAGATAGATATGCCTTTTGAATCTCTTGGAATGGAGGAGCTGAACAAATCTCCAAAGGGCCTCAAGCCATCTACTGAGGAAGCTCCTAAACTTGAGCTTAAACCATTGCCTGAACACTTAAGGTATTCTTTTTAGGTGATGCATCTACTTTTCCTGTGATTATTGTATCTGACCTTTCAGGTAGTGATGAGGAAAAACTCTTAAGAATCCAGAGAGAGAGTTCAAATCGGCAATTGGATGGACGATAGCAGATATTAAGGGAATCAGCCCTTATTATTACATGCATAAAATTCTGCTAGAGGAAGGTAGCAAGCCTAATGTTGAGCAAAAAAGACGGCTTAATCCAATCATGAAGGAAGTGGTGAAGAAGGAAATTCTCAAGTGGCTGGATGCAGGGATCATCTAACCCATTTCTGACAGTTCTTGAGTGAGTCTAGTTCAGTGTGTACCGAAGAAAGGTGGTATCACCGTTGTTGCTAATGAGAAGAATGAGCTCATCCCTACTCGAACAGTCATGAGGTGGAGAGTTTGCATGGACTACAGGAATCTGAACAAGGCCACGAGAAAGGATCACTTCCATCTACCTTTTATTGATCAGATGCTTGACAGATTGGCTGTTCATGAGTACTACACTCTTTTGGATGGCTATTCGGGCTATAATCAGATTTGTATCGCTCCAGAAGATCAGGAAAAGACTACCTTCACTTGTCAATTTGGTACTTTCGCCTTCAGAAGAGATTCTTTTGGGTTGTGTGGAGCTTGTAACATCCCCAAATCCGGGGTCGGGGATCCGGGTTGTCACAAGTTCCATTTCCCTCAATAACATCTAATTCTTAATAAACAATTAACTACTGTGTACTGTGACCCCACAATATACACACACACCACAAGTTATAGTCTCAGAGATGAATATCCAAAAATAACACACAAGTCATTTTATTCCACAATTACAAGCCATTACACCTCAAAAGGGTTTCTGAATAAATTTACATATTCTTTGCCATTATTATAATTCATAAGTATACATAAGTCTGGTACATCAAAAGTTGAAATCCTAGCATATTGGTAGTTCCTACCTCAGCTACAATGGCATCAACGCCTACAGGAAACTGCGGAACGTTTCCTATCCGCTCACGAATTGGGAGCTTGGTCATGTTCATCTTGTCTATCTGTTGTTGTATGATGAACAAAAAACAAGGGTGAGCAACAAGCCCACCAAAATAATATGTATAATGATTTACAATATATGAGCATTCTCATAGTACTCATGAAAGTCTTGGTCAAGCAGATATGAACCAAGTTTGATATCTTAACGCGGCCAAGTCGCAAAATATTCAGTATATATGTATATATACTTTTCGAAATTTTGGAAATCCTCTTCCATGTATAATATACACAGAGTTCCAGTCTATAACTGTATAAAGATATCGTTGCAAGGTGATCTCATATATCTAACCTTGTCTCAACGTTTTTCTGAATATCTTTGTCATACATAAGATAATCATTTACTAGATATAAGTTAAAAAGATGAAGTTACAAGATACTCCAATATACTTATATATTTTCCGAATACTACTTGAACTACCACCGTTCAAGGTATAATCAGTTTTAAAAGTTCATCACATAGATGAGACTACGAGATAAGACTTGAATAGATTCAATCTTTGAAATATCATTTAAAGAAATGAAGTTACTACATACTTTATTAATTCCCGATATATATACACCTATCTATATATCTCATAGCTTCATTGAAACCCTCTATTATGAAAATTATAAAAAGAGTTATAATATCTAGTGAATTTGGAACTAAGAGAATTTCGGCATAAACCTGATATCTTGCTGATCAGGCAAAGATACCAATAAATAACCTTTTCTACTGTGGATGATGAATTCCTCGCCGGTCATCACCCTGGCACCATTAGGACCTCGCGCTAGACCGTTACCCGGCCACTCACGCGTGGATGGACTGTCACCCAGCCTCTTACACCTTCATAGACCGTACCACGGCCTGTCGCTTATGCCGACTCAATTAAATGGAATTACTTCCCAAATGTTGGGCAAGTAATCAAATTGTTTTATCAAAACAACAATTTCGTTGTGAACATAAAATACACCACAGAGCCGGATCCCTCATATTTTTAATCCAGTATTTAAATCCCCTTAGAAAAGAAGATCTTAAATTTGAAAACGAGTTTTGGGATCCGCTCTAACGTTTAACATCATTTTGAAGACTCAAAAACATATTAAAGGATGTTTAGAGTAATGATGATTTAATAAAATAAATCCATCCCGATAAATTAGGAAATATCTGAATATTATTATTTAAATAATATTCCCATAATGATAATCTCTATAAAAATATTTGAAGTAGAAGTTTTAAAACTCATACTTGAAATGAATAATAAATAACCAAAGATATACTTATACGAAAGTATGATCTTTATTTGAATAATCGAAAATAAGTTTGATTATTATTTAAACTATCGAATATACCTTATTCGAATAATAGTTATAAAAAACTATATATATATATAAATAAATATAAATATATAAATAAATATATATATATATATATTATACTCGGGAACATCGACTCCCGGTTTAGAAAAATGTTCACCTCCGGGTCCCCTATACTAAGGATATACGCAACTATTGCTTATCTCTAGCATAGATATTATACAGCTTATAAGCATTTGAATTAATAAGAGAATATCAAGATTACGAAACAGGCATGCATATATATCATATCAACATGCTCCAATATATCGCAAGATTTGCTAATAACAATCATGCACTTATCACAAGATAATGCATATACACATATACATCACAACAATAATTATATGTGTAGAAAACTTGACTGAGCGTTCCGGGGTAGACTTAAACTTAGAGTGGGTCCGATAACCTAGAACAACAACATAAGTCGGAATTAAACCACGGTCGCTTAAGAAACTAGACTTCAACCAATTGTACCCTAATGTTCGCTTATGTGCTTAAGGATTGACATAAGTCGCTCGAGTAACCTCGGCTCCACCATTTTTATAAAATTAACCGTTACAGATTTAAAGGCAACTCTTTCGCGAGTACTTTACCAACTTCCTAATCCACCTTACATAATTATTTTGTAATCCAATTAGTCTATTAAGTGCCTTAAACAAGGTTTCAAAGTTAGGCGAGGGGTAAAGGTTCATTCGTGAAACACCGCAACCTAAAATGGTCATTTTTCCTAAACCGTAAATCGGCTCTAAGCGAAGGACATATCAAAACGAAGCTTGAATCATAAAATTTCTAAAAATGGTAATGGTCAGTTCTTGTCAGTGAGTGTTCGGGTGCAAAAGTCATACACAAAACAGTCTAAGGAAAATTGGGCATTACGACGGCTATAACTTAGCGATTCCCAAATTTTTACAAATTTAATTCAATATTAAACCACTACCAATCAACACCATTCCACCATCATTCAATCCCAATACAACCATATGACAATATCACTCATCAACCAACTTTAAACCATTTAAACTAAGCCCAAATCATACCATCCATCATTAAGAACATCTAGTGCTACTCTTAACTCCCAAAATCAATGAAAGCACTTAACAACTAAGATCTCAACATGACAAAACAACCACAACCCTTAATCTATCATTCCATCATCATAATCATTTATACCAAACAACTTAATACTAAGATAATGAAGAGTTATACCTTCTTTGAAGCTTTTAATCAATGAAAGATCCTTGGAATGCCCATGGAAGCATTGATCTATGCTTAAGCTACCTTGACCTTACCAATAAAATCAAGAATCAAAAATTTGTTCTTGAAAGTTACTATTCACCCTAAACTAAAATGATTTATTTGAGCTAGAAAACCTTGGATTCAAGCACCCAAACTACTTGCTCTTCTTAGTTATGAAATATAGGAGTTATAGAGACTAACCTCTTGATTTATGGTGGGCTAGAGCTTGGACTTTGCATTTCTAAAACACCATTTCTATTGAAAAGCCTAGAGCTTCTTGGTTGGGTGAGGAAGATGAGTTTTTCCTTGGCTTTGTCTTGGAATGTGTGAAAGAATGCTTGGTTGCAATTGATCCTTGCTAAACTATCTAGATTTTACTTTATTAAAATGCTTGCATCACCTAGATGACATCACCTCCGTGCCACATATCCAAATCTTATGGTGTGATGATGTCACCTTCTCTTTTAACCACATATTTTAGCTTCTCTTGGAAGCTTCCTACCCATTCTACTTGTATGCGCTTGTTCCTTGGTCGTTTATTTGTTTTACGGTTCGCTTAACTCTCATTCTCGTTGATCATTTGAAGGATCATATCCGGGATCTCATTACTTGGGTTCCCCTAAATCTTTTACAATATTTTATATTCCTTTTATGATCCTCCCTTATAATCCTTGAATTTAAATCCTTTTAATCATGTTACTTTATACTTAATTCTTTCGGTATCTGGTGGATTTTTGGGAAAAATCAAAGTGTTCGAATTTGGATTCCGACGATCTTTACATACACTTAAATACCATATGGAGTACTAATAAGATCTCAGAATATCAATAAAAGAACTCCTACATAGTGTGGCATTAAAAGTTTTCTTAATCAGCAAAATCATCAAAATCACTATTCATAAGGGTTACAAAAAATTTCCAAAAATTGGGGTTATTACAGTCTGCCCTCCTTAAAAGGATTCCGTCCCGGAATGAGATAGAAAACAGTTGGGGATTCTTTTCTAGCATTGCGCTTTCTAACACTCAAGAATTTTTTTTCCATATTGTGGTTTTACCACAAAACTCTGACTAGTCTGATAACCCTGTTCCTAAGCACTAGCTTCTTTCAATCCATAACCCTTGCTGGTTGCTCCATATTGGTCAAGTCTGGTTGCATGTGAATGCGCTCGTATTCTCCTATGTCTCCGAAATTCGGATTATGCTTCCTTAATATTGATACGTGGAACATGTTATGAACTTGCTGCAGGTTCGGGGGCAGGGTTAGTTCATTTGATAACTTCTCATTACATCGTAATATATCCAAGGGTCCAGCAAATCGTGGACTTAGCTTTCCTTTCTTTCTGAACCTCATCAATCCTTTCCAAGGCTTTCCAAGGGGATACCTTTATCAACACTAGGTCCCGTATTTCCTACTCTTTGTCCTTTCATTTTCAAATCAGCATACTTCTTATGTCCATCTTGGGCTACTACCACTACTGGTCCGAGCATCTTGCGCTCTACAACTTCATCCTAATATAAGAGAGATCGACATTGTCTTCCCTCAAGGATCTCATAAGGCGACATTTCGATACTGACATACGATCTATTGTCATAAGAAAACTCAATCTGCATTAAGTGATCATTTTAAATTTCTTTCAAGTCTATTGCACATACTCTCATCATAGCTTCTAGCACTATAGCTTTTGCTTCTCAATACCCACTATTTTCTAGTTCGTAATTGTTACTATCTTCCGTACATAATACTATTCTAGATATACCTTTACTCGCTAGAGTTTTTTTAACCTTTTAATAAATGCGTCAACCTTAGTATCATGAACGCGTTTCCATTCCGAATACCACCATACTTTTACTACTCCTTTTTCAGCTACTTCTATTTTCCAAAGTTTGATCAATCATATACAAGTAAAGGAATTTATTGAGAGATAACTATAATCATGAACACTTGTTCTATTGCATAGTTAGTACAGAAGGTGGCCAGCCTTTAGTACTTGACAAATAATTAAAGAATCATGTGGTATCCTACTAGGCTTCTATCACACAGATAGATAGTCATTCGGCTATACCTCCCCTTTTTGAAGGGTTGTTCTTCTCAGTTTACACGAAAATGAAAAGAAGAGAAAAGAACGAATTTAAGAGAATTATATATAAAAATTTATGGTCACAAAATACGTGGCTTGGAATCTACCTCTGAACTATAGAGGTTTATCACTGGAGAACAAAATACATATAGATGTATGTATATTTCAACATCAAGTATTATCGCATCGTATTTCACATGCCTAAATATTTTTCTATTCCATTTATAATTTTATGGACCCATGCTCTTGCTCGAGCTCATAAACACTCACCTTTGAAACTCCCTCGACATCGAAACTCGAATAAGGGATTTCATTCTAGACATCATTGTCACTAGAGTTCTATGCTTGCACTGCAACCTTCCTCGTATAGTAATACGACTCTCTATTCGTAAGAAGGAATAAATATATAATATGTAAATAATCCACTAGTTAGTCTATCAATGATGACTTATATATCACCACGACCCGATTAGTGTTACTCAATCTCAACATCCATTCCTATACAACTCTCACGGTTGTAATCGGCTCATTACTCGCAGAATCATTGCTGCATTACTATGGTCCACCGTTGACCTACTATAATCATTCATTTTCCTTGGAATCTTAATAGCTAACCATACGGAGTCTATACCTGTCGTATCGAATTCTTCTAAGGAGGTAACATGATCATCGTTCATGATTCATGAAGAACACTCCTGAACTTGACGTACATATGACATGAAGCAGATAAAATTACGGAAGAGTTTCAATGAAAGCAACGATAGCAGGCTAATACCATTATTAACCATATGTCTTTATTAGGAGACATGAAGCTCAAAGGTTCATTTAGTCCATTTAACATGGTCCTGGCTTATCTCAAGATAGGACCTTCTAAGATAGGTAGCCCGCTCACAGCGCTACATGAATTAAATCTTTACTAAACTATTATTACAGTTGAGTATCGCACAATCATCAGAAGGAATATCAATCTTTCACACCATAATACAACATTCATGGCTTTAACCATCATTACTGTATTCCTCTGGCACGAGCGCCTATAATTGTTCTCTTACAGTTAGAGTGTCGGCCACCTCATTGGCCTTTCCTGATAGTAATAGTTCCTTATAATCAATGTCTTTTGAACGATCTCCAACTAAATTTTCTACCTCATTTCCAATAACTGCTTGTGTGATGATGTTTTTCCTTAAAATCTGGTGAGTAAAAAAATCACCATTTTCCATAAGTTAATTCCTCGGTCTTTAGAGGTTAACATTATCATGACTGACTCTCGATCATACTTAGGACGTCTCTTATCTTAGGTCTTTCTTGTTTTCACTAATCTCGACCTTCATTGGGTCGGTCCATACTTTCTTATGGTTCATCACGTGCCCACCTGCCATTATTATAATTACGTCATATTTCCTTTATCAAATTTTTTATTCTTCAGAACTTTGAATATTACCTTTCTCCTTGTAAGACCTCTAAGGTTATCCTTGAATCCTTCATCATGTACACCCTAGGTATAGGGCATATCAAGATATCATTTACTAATACTAGAACCATTATCTATATAGATCTGAAAACTTTCTCCACTGATCTTTAAAGGTTGTCATTGCCTTAGTCCTTCATTCCATACTACCCAAACTCATAATGTTCCTATTAAGGGTAAAATGCCAACCTTTATGCATTCCCCTCATGGTTCATCTCAAGTTATCGAGGTTTTATCCTTAATTTCACTTTTAAAAGGTACTTGCATCATTCCATAGATAAATCAAGTCATATATCCATGATAAGGGAATCATTATCGCATCGATAGTCTATGCCTAATTTCACAATAGCATCCTTATTCAAATTGAGGTCAATCCATATGGCCTCCAAAAGATAACAATGGTGAACCGCTTTTCTTTCCTGATTTGGTAATGATAACATGGATGTTCTGGAAGATATTGGTCGTGTCCAACGTGAACTTCTTCTTAATAAATCCTCATTTACTTTTGTTGTTTATCTCAAAAGTCATCTCAATGTTGGGATATCTTTCATACCTGGCGTCTCCCTTTCTGGGTATCAAGCCACCGGTCTTACACTTCACATTCTTGAAGGTCACTTCCTTCATCCAATTTTCCTAATTTCTTACTTTCTTGTCTCCTCGGTCTATCCGCGTCTCATTATTTATCCTTTGAACTATATCAAGGTTTCCTCGAATCCTCCCAACTTAAAGGGGATAAAATATATGTATCTCTTATGCCTTCAACCATCAACTTTAACTCATGGTGAATCACCCTTATCCTGACGATTACATACTTTTCTATTTCTATTGCTACGAGTCTTTAGGGTTTCCTCATACCCAACTCCCTTATCATTCCTCAAACTCTATTGCCTTTATATTCCTTTCCACTTCAGTTTCTTTTTATTTTCCTTTCTCTTACCATCATTTCATGAACCTACGAATCATTGACTTCAAACATCACGTCGTTCTGGGATTCGTATCCTCAGAACGAATCTTGACAACTTTTACAACTTAGATTCATAATTCATCATACTCGTCCGCCTTTGTTCTGGCTCTAAAGCTTTTACACTATCTCCTTATCCTTGGGAAGTACTTTCCCGAAAACAATTGACTGAACTTTAATCAGTTAATTATAACCTCTGGCTTCATGCCTTCCTTGGCCTTTCACCAGCGGGTGGCCTCTCTCTTAGGAAGGTAAGTGGAAAAACAGTCTTTTGCGCTTCGTCAATCATTTAGAATCTCAAATAATTCCTCTATTTCCTTTAGCCAGGCCCTTGCCTCGACTGGGTCAACTTGTTCCTTGGAACTCTGAGAGCTTAGCGACTTAAAGGTCCTGAAAGAATTTCCCAACACATTGTTTCCTCAGGGTGGTCGTTGGGGATAATAGTCTAAGTTATGTTTAGACAGGTCCATGAATTACCGTATAGGAGTACCGTCTCGGTTCTCCTTTCCTTACTCGACTTCTATTTCCTTAGTATGAATGTTCCCTCCTCCTCCCCATAATCGGGGTCATCCTACATGTTTTAAATCATCATTTTCCACTTCATTATGTTATGGGTTCCTTCTATCTTGATGGCGACCTCCCTGACTATCACATTCAGAGTTTTCCCTAAATCTTATTCCTCGAACTATGGATATCATCTAAGATCCAGTCCTTAAGCTCTTAAACTTTTGGAACCCAAATCCTGTAGGAATACCTCGTTATTCCCTTATCATCTTTCTCGATATTAATCTCTTCTCCAGTCATTGGCTCTCTGCCTTTAATCATCAATTTTTCTTGGCATAATATGATCTTTTTCAATAATTCGGGCTGCATTACAATCTCAAACAACTTTTCGGTACCGGCTCCAGTTACCTTCACTTCTATTTCCATTTTCTCATCATCTCTTACCAATTATTCCGAAGACATTATCATCTTGAGTCTCTCCTTTCTACTAAGGGCGTCAGCCACCATATTGGCTTTTCTTGGATGATAAAGAATCTCATAATCTTAATCCTTGATTAGCTCTAACCCCTCCTCTAGCACATGTTGAGCTCTTTCTGCGTGAAAATGCACTAGAGCACTTATGGCTTGTGTAAATCTCACACTTCTCTCCATACAAGTAGTTCCTCCAATCTTTAGGGCAAAACTATTGCCACAAGCCCAAGCTCATGGGTGGGGATATCGAATTTTATATTCCCTTAATTGTCTTGACGCGTACGCGATTACCTTGCTGTGTTGTATAAGAAGCACCCTAACACCAACCTTTTCCTCAGTTCTTGGAAGTTATTCCCGCATTCCTCTGTCCATTTGAATTTCTCAGTCTTATGAGTAAGCCACGTTAAACGGGCTGTGATCTTTGCAAACTTTTGAACGAACCTACGGTAGTAACCAGCAATTCCTATCTCTTGTAGTCGCCCTGACTACGGTCATCAATTCCTCAGCGATCAAATTTTTACTCTTGTCAGGATCCTCCTCAGCAACAATCTCTCCCGGGACAACCTCCTCAATGACTACATCCTTAACATGAGCATTATCTGGTCCCTCGTTAGGTAGCTCTATCGGATCCACCATATGATCTCCAATAAGTAATAAAACATCATCGCATTGTTGCTCCTCAACCTCAGGGTTCGGAGTCCTGCTACCATATACGATAAGGAACTACGCTTCTATCACGATATTTATAAGGGTTCCCATAAGGGTTTTAACTTTCAATACTACGTTAGGTAGTCTAACTACGAACTTGGAAAGAGTTCTTATTATCTTAGTGAACTTATCATTTTAACGACACATCATCTCTGAGATTTATAACGATTAGCTCTAATACAATTTCTGTAATACCCCCAAATCCGGGGTCGGGGATCCGGGTTGTCATGAGTTCCATTTCCCTTAATCACATCTAATTCTTAATAAACAATCAACTACTGCGTACTGTGACCCCACAATATACACACACACCACAACTTACAGTCTCAGAGATGAATATCCAAAAATAACACAAGTCATTTTATTCCACAATTATAAGCCATTACACCTTAAAAGGGTTTCTGAATAAATTTACATATTCATTACCATTATTACAATTTATAAGTATACATAAGTCTGGTACATCTAAAGTTGAAAGCCTAGCCTATTGGTAGTTCCTACCTCAGCTACAACGGCATCAACGCCTACAGAAAAATGCGAAACATTTCTTATCCGCTCATAAATTGGGAGCTTGGTCCTGTTCATCTTGTCTATCTGCTGTTGTGTGATGAAAGAAAAAAGCAAGGGTGAGCAACAAGCCCACCAAAATAATATGTATAATGATTTACAATATATGAGCATTCTCATAGTACTCATGAAAGTCTTGGTCAAGCAGATATGAACCAAGTTTGATATCTTAACGCGACCAAGTCATAAAATATTCAGTATATATGTATATATACTTTTTGAAATTTTGGAAATCCTCTTCCATGCATAACAAACACAGAGTTTCAGTCTATAACTGTATAAAGATATCGTTGCAAGGTGATCTCATATATTTAACCTTGTCTCAACGTTTTTCTGAAAATCTTTGTCATACATAAGATAATCATTTACTAGATATAAGTTAAAAAGATGAAGTTACAAGATACTCCAATATACTTATATCTTTTCCAAATACTACTTGAACTACCACCGTTCATGGTATAATCAGTTTTAAAAGTTCATCACATAGATGAGACTACGAGATAAGACTTGAATAGATTCAATCTTTGAAATATCATTTAAAGAAATGAAGTTACTACATACTTCATTGATTCCCGATATATATATACCTATATATATATATATCTCATACCTTCCTTGAAACCCTCTGTTATAAAAAGTATAAACAGAGTTATAATATCCAATGAATTTGGAACGAAGAGAATTTTGGCATAAACCTGATATCTTGCTGATCAGGCAAAGATACCAATAAGTAACCTTTTCTACTGTAGATGAATGAATTCCTCGCCAGTCATTCACCCTGGCCGCATTAGGACCTCACGCTAGACCATTAGCCGGCCACTCATGCGTGGATGGACTATCACCCATCCTCTTGCACCTTCATAGACCGTACCCCGGCCTGTCGCTTATGCCGACTCAATTAAATGGAATTACTTCCCGAACGTTGGGCAAGTAATCAAATTGTTTTATCAAAACAGCAACCTCGTTGCGAACATAAAATACACCATAGAGCCGGATCCCTCAGATTTTTAAGCGAGTATTTAAATCCCCTTCGAAAGGAAGATCTTAAATTTGA
Organism: Apium graveolens; assembly: GCF_009905375.1. Lineage (NCBI taxonomy): Eukaryota > Viridiplantae > Streptophyta > Magnoliopsida > Apiales > Apiaceae > Apium > Apium graveolens. The sequence goes on from NC_133652.1 coordinate 189,722,486, forward strand.
AAACGAGTTTTGGGATCCACACTAACTTTTAATATCATTTTGAAGACTCAAAAACATTTTAAAGAATATTTAGAGTAATGATGATTTAATAAAATAAATTCATCCCGATATATTAGGAAATATCTGAATATTATTATTTAAATAATATTCCCATAAGGATAATCTTTATAAAAATATTTGAAGTAGAAGTTTTAAAACTCATACTTGAAATGAATAATAAATAACCAAAGATATACTTATATGAAAGTACGATCTTTATTTGAATAATCGAAAATAAGTTTGATTATTATTCAAACTATCGAATATACCTTATTCGAATAATAGTTATAGAAAACTATATATATATATAAATAGATATATGTATATATATAAATATATATATATATATATTATACTCGGGATCATCGACTCCCGGTTTAGAAAAATGTTCACCTTCGGGTCCCCTATACTAAGGGTATACGCAACTACTGCTTATGTCTAGCATAGGTATTATGCAGCTTATAAGCATTTGAATTGATAAGAGAATATCAAGATTATGAAACAAGCATGCATATATATCATATCAACATGCTCCAATATATCACAAGATTTGCTAATAACAATCATGCACTTATCACAAGATAATGCATATACACATATACATCACAACAACAGTTATACGGGTAGAATTAATCTTAGAGTGGGTCTGATAACCTATGAACAACAACATAATTCGGAATTAAACCACGGTCGCTTAAGAAACTAGACTTCAACCAATTGGACCCTAATGTTCGCTTCTACGCTTAATGATTCACATAAGTCGCTCGAGTGTAACCTCGGCTCCAGCATTTTTATAAAATTAACCGTTACGAATTTTAAGGCAAATCTTTCATGAGTACTTTACCAACTGCCTAATCCACCTTACATAATTGTTTTGTAATCCAATTAGTCTATTAAGGGCCTTAAACAAGGTTTCAAAATTAGGCGAGGGGTAAAGGTTCGTTCACGAAACACCGCAACTTAAAATGGTCGTTTCTCCTAAACCGTAAATCGGCTCTAAGCAAACGATATATCAAAACGAAGCTTGATTCATAAAATTTCTAAACATGGTAATGTTCAGTTCATGGCAGTGAGTGTTTAGGTGCAAAAGTCATGCACAAAACAGTCTAAGGAAAATTGGGCATTACGATGGCTATAACTTAGCGATTCCCAATTTTTTACCAATTCAATTCAATATCAAACCACCACCAATCAACACCATTCCAACATCATTCAATCCCAATACCAGCATATGACAATATCACTCATCAACCAACTTTAAACCATTTAAAATAAGCCCAAATCATACCATCCATCATTAAGAACAACTGGTGCTACTCTTAACTCCCAAAATCAACAAAAGCACTTAACAACTAAGATCTCAACATGACAAAACAACTAATACCCTTAATCTATCATGCCATCATCATAATAATTTATACCAAACAACTTAATACTAAGATAATGAAGAGTTATACCTTCCTTGAAGCTTTTAATCAATGAAAGATCCTTGGAATGCCCATGGAAGCCTTGATCTATGCTTAAGCTACCTTGACCTTACAAATAAAATCTAGAATCAACAATTTGTTCTTGAAAGTTACTATTCACCCTAAACTAAAATGATTTATTTGAGCTAGCAAACCTTGGTTTCAAGTACCCAAACTACTTGCTCTTCTTAGTTATGAAATATAGGAGCTATAGAGACTAGCCTCTGGATTTATGGTGGGCTAGAGCTTGGACTTTGCATTTCTAAAACACCATTTCTATTGAAAATCCGAGAGCTTCTTGGTTGGGTGAGGAAGATGAGTTTTTCCTTGGCTTTGTCTTGGAATGTTTGAAAGAATGCTTGGTTGCAATTGATCCTTGTTAACTATCTAGATTTTACTTTATTAAAATGTGTGCATCACCTAGATGACATCACCTCCATGCCACATATCCAAATCTTATGGTGTGATGATGTCACCTTCTCTTTTAACCACATATTTTAGCTTCTTTTGGAAGCTTCCTACCCATTCTACTTGTATGTGCTTGTTCCTTGGTCGTTTATTTGTTTTACGGTTCGCTTAACTCTCGTTCTCGTTGATCATTTGAAGGATCATATCCGGGATCTCTTTACTTGGGTTCCCCTAAATCTTTTACAATCTTTTATATTCCTTTTATGATCCTCGCTTATAATCCTTGAATTTAAATTCTTTTAATCATGTTACCTTATACTTAATTCTTTCGGTATCTGGTAGATTTTTGGGAAAAATCAAAGTGTTCGAATTTGGATTCCGACGATCTTTACATACACTTATATACCATATGGAGTACTAATAAGATCTCAAAATATCAATAAAAGAACTCCTACATAGTGTGGCATGAAAAGTTTTCTTAATGAGCAAAATCATTATTCATAAGGGTTACAAAAAGTTTCCAAAAATTGGGGTTATAACAGAGCACCGGCCACATTTCAGAGATACATGATGACTATTTTCTCTGACATGATTGGTCAAAATGTGGAGGTGTTCATGGATGATTTCCCAGTGTTTGGTGATTCATTTGATGAGTTCTTGTAGAATTTTGGCGACGTTCTTAAAAGATGTGTTGAAACAAATCTGGTTCTCAACTGGGAGAAATGTCACTTTATGGTACGACGGGGCTCTATTCTTGGGCACCAGGTCTCTAGTAAAGGTCTTGAGGTGGACAAATTCAAAGTGGGGGTCATTAAAAATCTTCCCCCACCAATTCTTTTCGAGGGAGTTCGCAGCTTTCTTGGTCATGTAGGTTTCTATAGGCGATTCATCAAGGACTTCTCAAAAATCTCTAAACCTTTGTGCAATCTTCTGGAGAAAGATGTCCCGTTCAAGTTTGATGATGAGTGCCTAGTTGCTTTTGAGTTCTTGAAGAAGAGTTTGATCACGACACCTATCATAACTGCACCTGATTGGAATGAACCTTTTGAGATGATGTGTGATGCAAGTGATTATTCAGTTTGAGTAGTTCTTGGGTAGAGGAAGAACAATATATTTCATGTGGTCTATTATGCTAGTAAGACCCTAAATGGTGCTCAACTGAATTAAACTACTACTGAGAAAGAAGTGTTTGCCATTGTCTACCGGTTTGAGAAGTTTTGATCTTACTTGCTTGGGACGAAGGTGACAGTTTTCACTGATCACGCTGCAATTCGTTATCTCGTCTCGAAGAAGGACTCGAAGCCTAGATTGATTAGATGGGTTCTTTTGCTTCAGGAGTTTGAATTAGAGATCAAGGACATAAATGGTACTGAGAATCAAGTCATTGATCATCTCTCTCATTTGGAAGATCCAAGTGCAACTTTATAGGATAAGACATTGATAAATGAGTCTTTTCTCGATGAACAGCTGTTTGGAGTGCAAGAGGAAGAACCTTGGTTTGCAAATATTGTGAACTACCTTGTGAGTAATATCATGCCTCCAGACTTGTCGTACGCTCAAATGAAGAAGTTTCTTCATGAGGTGAAGTGTTACTTGTGGGATGAGCCATACTTGTTTAGGCAATGAGCTGACCAAATCATCAGGAGATGTATTACGTACATCGAAACGGGGGGATCTTGCGATAATGTCATTCGACTGTTTATGGAGGCCACTATGGTGGAGAGAAGACAGCGGCTCGTGTACTTCAAGCGGGATTCTTCTGGCCTGCTTTGTTTGAGGATGCACATCACTTTGTTCTGAAGTATGATCGATGCCAGCATGTGGGTAATATGTCCAAGAGGGATGAGATGCCTCTTAATGTGCTTCTCGAGGTTGAAGTTTTCGATGTTTTGGGAATCGACTTTATGGGGCCGTTTGTCTCATCTTGTAATAATCAGTATATCTTGCTGGCGGTCGACTATGTGTCGAAATGGGTTGAAGTCAAGGCTTTGCCGATAAATGATGCAAAGGCAGTGCTTAATTTTCTTTATAAGTAGATATTCACATGATTTGGGACTCCAAGAGCCATAATCAGTGATGAAGGATCGCATTTCTATAATCGCAAGTTCACTGCCATGATGCAAAGGTATAATGTGAATCATCGCATTGCTATAGCCTACCATCTTCAGACTAATGGTCAAGTTGAGGTGTCTAATAGAGAGATCGAGCGTATTCTAGAGAACGTTGTGTGTCCATCAAGGAAGGATTGGTCTTTGAAGCTTGATGAAGCTTTTTGGGCTTATAGAACAGCATACAAGACTCCGTTAGAAATGTCGCCATTTCAGTTGGTTTATGCTAAGGGGTGTCATTTTCCTTTGGAGCTTGAACATAAAGTGTATTAGGCTTTGAAGAAGTTGAACCTTGATTTGGATGCCGCTGGTAAGAAAAGAATGCTTCAATTCAATGAACTCGACGAATTTCAGCTTCAAGCGTATGAAAACAACAAAATGTACAAGGAGAAAGTCAAGAGGTGGCATGATAGGGGTCTAGTGCTCAAGTCATTTGTTCCGGGACAACAAGTTCTGTTATTTAACTCTCGTCTCCGTCTTTTTCCTGGAAAATTGAAGTCGAGATGGTCCAGGCCTTTCATAATCAAAACTGTGTTTTCGCATGGAGCTGTGGAGATTTTTGAGAATGATCCAGGCCAAACATTCAAAATAAATGGTCATAGGTTGAAAGCACTACTATGGGATATGGCAAACCGTGAGGTGGTTAGTGTAGTTTTATTGTCTACTTAATCTCGAGATTCTACGTCAAGCTAACGACGTAAACCAAGCGCTTCATGGGAGGCAACCCAAGTGTGTTGTACATTAGTAGGTAGAGGAAGCAGAAAGAAAAGAGAAAAACACAAAAAAATCAAAAAATAGAAAAATTCAGGGCCAACTACAATAGCACGGCATACCCGCGTTGTGGAGTGGGGCGGCCGCGCTATTTTTCCAGAAACTGCGACCGCCCGTGCTGCCTGGCGGGGCGGCCGCGCTGAATTGTCAGAAGCACGGAGTGCCCGCGCCAAGGTAGCGCGCGGCCGCGCTGAGTCCCTGTGTTCGAAAAAAACAGCAGAAAATAAGAGAAAATCGGGGACTTTATTCCAAAATCAATTCAAACCCGATTTTTACTCTTCCACATACCAAATTCCCCTCTCCAAATCAAACCCATTAGTCCCATTACTCCCATAATCAATTCCCACTCCTTTTCCAAAGCTAATTATCTCTCAATCTCATATATATACATACACTTATACACAAACTTCTCCATCACTTCTGAAAACTCTCAAACAAAAAAATCTCTCTTACAAACTTCCATTCTCTCAAACTTATTCAATCCCAATAGCACAAAAAGACAGCGAACTCAAGTAAGCAGCAGCACCATCGATTCTTCGAGTGCGGGTGGTGTGAGGCCTAGGTTTACAACTCCGGAGGCCGAGGCGGAGTATGCAAGGTTGCTTTTGAAGCCTATAGCCAAGGAGCATGGTTTTCTGCCATCGGGGAAAGATGGTAAGTTGTTGGAGATGATTTTGAAGATGTGCTGGGTTGCTTGAGACTCATTGAAAGTTTAAGAAGGGCACGAACGAGTATGCCACATTCCCTGCTTCATGCGTGAACAGGTTTGCACGTGCATGGAATTCTTTTATTTACGCTAACATCATGCCATCTTCTCACGTGCATGAGAATATTGCATCATTTTAGGATGCAGGAGATTAATCGACCTAGTCGGAGTACATACATTAAAAAAATATTACATCATTTTAGGATGTCGAAGATAAAGAAAGGATATGTTTCGATGTCTCATGGGATAGTGATCTCAAAAGATAATTTCCCCCTAAATCATTAGATGATAAGGGCTGTTTGAGAAAGCTCCATCTGCTTTAACAATTGGATCTATAATGTGTACAATGATATGTATTTATCCTGATGTTTTGTATGCTTTGAGCATGACGAGCAGATACCAGTCTAATCCAGGTGAGGATCACTAGATAATTTTCAAGAATATTCGTAAGTACTTAAAGAGGACTAAAGATTTATTTTTGGTGTATGGAGAAGATAGGGAACCGGTTGTAAAGGGTTACACTGATACTAGTTTCTTAACCTAGTTTCTGGATAGACAAGGATGATTATATGTCTATGTCTGGTTTGTATTTTGTCTAAATATAAGTGATGTTAGCTGGAACAGTTCACAGCAAGAACATTGATGATTCTATAAAGGATGCCGAATATATTGGTATTTTTTGAAACAGCCAAGGAGACTGTTTAGGCATGTCCTTAGGCGATATCACCTTATTAATGAGATTAATGATCAAGGAGATATAAATGTAAAGTGCATAGTAATGATAGTGTTGCAGACCCACTGACTAAGGCTTTGTCGCAGCAGAAGTACGATGGTCATACTAGTTCCATGAGTATTAGATGCATGGGTGATTGGCTCTAGTGCAAGTGGGAGATTGTTAGTGTTTGTGCCCTAGAGACAACACTATGATATTTTAGTTTAAGACATTAGGATTATTAATATTTATGTTCTATCGATTATTCTATTTATAATTTATTAATTCTTAATTTACTGCGATATAAATGTTAGATTAATAAATGTCCTTGGAATATGATATGCAATTCTATATCTCTAAGTACGTGACTTAGAAATGAGATTATGAGAATAGTATCAATATTCCTAAAGGTCCCTAGTCGAGTATTATTATTAAGGGACAATAATAATGCATTAAGACTGGTGTGTTTGTTGACTGATGATCACATCTCATTGATCAAAGGTATAGTGATACTAAAGTCAAAAACACAGGTAGATGTATATGTACATGGTGCTGGACAGACCCAATGTGAGATTCTACATGTCTGTTGTGTTGGATTTTAATCGCAGCGGAGGCATGGTAAAACACTTTTACACATACAAAATCCAAATAAAAGCATATAAATCGTGGTAAAAACATATGGATCGATTACTAACCTTTAATATGCGATCCAAGAGCAACGATCAGAGATCCTTAGCAGCTGCTCCTCAAACGTGAAGCACTCCACTGGTATCCACCAAGAAAACGACGTTAAGGAGGAGGAGGAGGTGGAGAGAATTAGGTTTTATATATTTTGGGATTTAATAAAAATAGGGTTTATAATAGTATATTTATAGGCAAAATTTTCAGCTGAAATTTTTCCATAAATATTATTATTATTATCCCATTTATTATTCTCATTAATAATTAAAACACCTTTTAATTATTAATCCTTTTTCTAAACACTTTAGAAATAATCCTCTCTCTTGATTTAATTTCCAAAAATTAAATCCTTTAATTAATAATATTAAGAACTTTTCTTAATTAATTTATAATCAATTAAATCTCATTTAATCAATTATTAAATTTGTCAATTAATTATTTATTTCATAAATAAATAATTATTAGCCATTATTAATTAATTCCTCCACCATTAAATCATTCTCTTTTTATGGTGTGACCCTGTAGGTTCAATATTAAGCCGGTAGTAGAAATAAATAATAATAAAACTATTTTATCATTATTTATATAAATTCTTTAATTTATTAAATATAATTAATTAATTAATCACATTTATTCTATATCGTGAGGGATACTTCTCAGCATATCGCGACTATCCGGATAATACGAATTCACTGCTTAGAATACCAAGAACCTATTCAGTGAATAGTTACCGTACAATAAACTCCTTCTATCCTACAATGTCCCGATTAAATACAAGGCATGGATCTCGTGTCAAGCCTATCTAATTTAATCACTTGTTTACCATTTATTATGCTTAGTTCTATGCAAATTAGAAACTCCTTTCTAATTTCATTCACTCTGGCCAGAGATTCCTGAACTAGCATAAGTGGATCAACCTTGAACATTCGCTTCCTTCACTGGAAGGGGTAGATCCTTTATTGATCATACACTATCTTCGTATACAAATGCCTATACCCAGTAGAGCCCTAATAATTGTCCCTGGAGACTAAGAACTAAACCAAAGCATAGTTCAGTGTACACAAGATGACTATGATGACCTCAAGTCTAAGGATACTTGTACAACTATCACTATGTGAACAATTGCTGACACGTGAGTGAACTCCATCAGTTGTTTAGCTGGGCGAGTCATGTTCAGTGAACTTATTCTATAATAAGCACCTACATACTAGCTATAGTGTCACCACACAAATGTCTATGAGAACAGACATCCTTCATAATGAAGCAAGCATAGTATGTACCGATCTCTACGGATTATTAATTACCAGTTAGTAATCCTACAACCAGGAACTATTTAAGTTTAGAGTTATCATCTTTTAGGTCTCACTATTATGATCTCATCATAATCCATAAAAAGCTTTACTCTAAACTATGGTATATCTTATTTAAACACTTAAATAGATAAAGCCCGTAATAAAAAAAAACAAGTCTTTTATTAATATCAATGAAATGAAAACATATTACATAAAAAGTTATTCCTAAATCCTAATACATGATTGGACTTAGGACATATTCCTTTCAATCTCCCACTTGTACTAAAGCCAATCACTCTGGTATCTAATACCCATCTAGTCTTTATGACGATCAAAGTGACTTTCAGAAAGTAGCTTTATGAGTGGGTCTGCTATGTTGTTATGTGTGTCAACTTTATTTCAATACAATACAAGAAATGTTACCGCGCTCCCACTAACCCTTTTGTAGACGCATGGTTCATCTACGTTTTTGATAAAATCAAACTCTTTGATTGTCTTATCAAAACGGATGTTCCATCTACGAGAAGCTTGCTTTAAACCACATATGGTTCGCAGCAGCTTACATACTAGGTTTTCATTTCCCTTGGATAGAAAACCATCTGGCCATTTGCCAGATTTCATAGTCGTAGTAAGCAGCAATCGCAAGCAAAATCCGAACTGATTTTAACAGGGCTACAGGTAAAAGGTTTTATCAAAGTCAATCCATTGCCTTTGTTTGAATCCTTTTGCCACAAGCCTGGCCTTATAGGTCTCCACCTGGCCATCTGCTCTAATCATTCTTTCGTATACCGTATACATAGATTCCTTTTTCAGATTTCATGGCACTATGCCATTTCTCTGAGTCAACACTACTCATAGCCTCATTATAGGTCACACGGTCGTCATCATCAATGATCGACAACTCATTGTCATTCTTAATGACAAGGCCATATTACCTCTCAGATTGGCGAGACACTCTCCCTGTTCTATGAATGGGCTGTTCCAAAAAAGGTTGTTCAGTCAGAACAGGTATTTCCACTCGATCCGTAGTAGTTTGTGCTTCTTGAACTTCATCAAGTTCAATTTTGCTCCCACTGTTTCCTTCAAGGATAAACTCCTTTTCCAAGAAGGTAGCATGTCTGAAGACAAACACCCGATGATCGGTGTAAAAGTAATACCCTAAAGTCTCTTTAGGATATCTCACAAAATTACATTTTACGGATCGAGATTCCAGCTTATCTGGGTCAACTTTCTTGACATAGGCTGGACATCCCCGAATCTTAACGTGTTTAAGACTTGGTTTCCTTTCTTTCCATATCCCATACGGAGTTTGAGGAACAGATTTGGAAGGCACCTTATTCAGTAAATATGCTGAGGTTTCCAATGCATAACCCCATAGGAATACTGGAAGATTCTCATAGCTCATTATGGACCGAACTATATCTAACAAAGTTCGATTTCTCCTTTCAGATACCAATCTGGAGGCGTCCACTGGGAGACTATACCATTTACTTTGAGATAATCCAGAAACTCTCCATTCAAGTATTCACCACCTCGATCTAATCGAAGAATTATAATACTATGTTTGGTTTGTTTCTCCACTTCATACTTATACTCTTTGAACTTTTAAAGGCTTCAGACTTTTGTTTCATCAAACACATATCCGAATCTAGATCTATTATCCATGAAAGTAATGAAGTATGAAAATCCACCCATGGCTTGCGTAGACATTGGTCCACATACATCTGTGTGTACCATTCCTAGCAAATTTGCAGCCCTCTCTCCATGTCTACTAAATGGACACTGCAGTGCCAAAATGAAGTGAGATTTTCATCATCCCTTTCTTTTATTAGTTTGTTCAATCTGAAGTAAATTATGTCACATTTATACAGACCATTATTTAAAGTACCACGTCCATAAAGAATATTATCTCTAAGAATAGAACATTCATTATTCTCAATAATAAATGAAAATCCAGCTAAGTCTAACATGGGAATAATATTTCTCACAATCGAGGGAACAAAATAACAATTATTTAAAACAATAGTCTTGCCCGTAGGCATATGTAAATGAAATGATTCTACATCTTCAGCAGCAACTCTTGCTCCATTTCCCATCAGTAGAATCACCTCCTCTTCCTCAAGAGTCCTAGTTCTCCTTAGTCCCTGCAACAAATTACAGATATAAGAAACACAGGCGGTATCTAATACCCAAGTAGAAATTTGATTTAATGACATATTCACTTCTATCATGAACATACCTGAATCAGAAGCGGTAGTCTCACTACCCTTCTTCTTCTTCAATTTTGCAAGGTAAACCTTGCAGTTCCTCTTCCAGTGCCCCACCTTGTTACAGTGAAAGTAAACAACTTTGCTCTTGAGGTCTTCAGCTTTTGGTGGAACCGGCATTTTCTCACCTACTTTCTTCTTCTTGGAAGGGTTCCTCTTCCTTTTCTTAGGATTGGAACCTTCACCAATTAGAAGAACAGAACTCTTCTTAGGGGGAAATTCGATTCCGCAGTCTTCAACATGTTGTGGAGTTCAGGCAGGCTGACATCCAACTTATTCATGTGAAAGTTCACAACAAACTGCGAGAACGAACTCAGAAGCGATTGCAAGACCAAGTCTTGGCTCAGCTCCCCATCCATGGCAATACCAAGTTATCCAAGACGTTCAATCAAATTGATCATCTTAAGTACATGGTCATTCACAGATGATCCCTCAGACATCCTACAACCGAACAGCTCCTTCGATATCTCATATCGAGCTGTCCTCCCTGCCACATCATACAACTCTTGTAGATGCATGAGGATAGTGTGAGCATCCATATGCTCATGTTGCTTCTGTAGCTCAATGTTCATGGAAGCTAGCATGATGCATTGAGCAACATTTGCATCATCTATCCACCTACGATACACAACATGTTCATCATTATGTGCATCACTAGCAGGTTCAGTAGGCTTAGGTGAGTCAATCACGTATTCCAGCTTCTCAATCCTGAGAACAATTCTCAAGTTTCGAAGCCAGTCAGCATAATTAGGACCAGTCAATTTGTGAGCATCCAGTATGCTCCTGAGTGATAGTGTAGAAGATATAATGTATATTGTAAATCTGTAAATGATAAACACATAACAACACTTAGCAAATATTCGATTTCATTTTAAAATACTATATGAATCGGGTCTTTATTCATAAGTGGCTCCCACTAGTTTACCTAATTTATTCAACCCCCTACGTGAAAAATTAAGCATTCATATTGCTAGTGGGAATAGGGATCCTACATTCCATTACACAACCCCGGCTGTGGCACGAAACGCCATGTAATGTTCAATAGGCAGACAACTCTTGTCAATTACATCTAATGTTATTCCCTAATCAAACTTTAGCCTCTTGAATAATTGAGTCACGGCTGTGGCACGACAAACTCAATATTCTAAGTCAAGTCTAACCCAACATTCCGTACAATTGAATCAGTCCCCAAAGGCCCACGGCTGTGGCATGTAACGACCTTTAGATTCTTATTCAATGTACACATCTCTATGTAATAGACAAGTATTTCTTATTTCGAAATCAAAGCCCTCGGCTGTGGCACGAAATGACAATGATTTAAAAATAAGAACTACTTTCTATCATGTTGGAAGGCTATGACCGACACAAGCCCGTTGTGTCATTGGCCAATTACTACTTGATATTATTTAATTTTAGAGGGATTATATTACGTTACAATCATAATCATATTATAAAGAGATTCTTCCTTTTAAATTAAATATTTCAAATCAATAATCAATAATCAGATGATTCCCAGATCGGGTGGAGCATTGTCAAGAGGCGTCACTTAATAACCTTTTCTTACAGATAAAAATCTGTTGTTGACAGAATCATCCTTTCTCTCATATTGAAAATTCATATTCAATTACGTGTTTCATAAACACAATAATCTCATGATTGTATTCATAATATTATTATTAAGGTTATGAAACAATTTCACTATACTAGGTTGTCTAACAAACGCCTTATGTTCATTTAAGTTCACCTAAATCTATCATCGCATGATAAACTAAGCATATATCACATATATAAACATGAATAAACATCAAGGTAGGCATGTTATATCATCTAGTATATTAGTCTAAGCAATATACATCTCTATGTATCACATGAAGCATTTAAAAGCAATTAAAACAGTCAATAACAGCTTTAAAACACTTTTGTTAGCTATAAACAGTATGAAACAATTTCATAAAATATCATATAATATACCATTAGAAGCGTCTCGAAAAGACGAATCCAACGGCACCAAAATCACCCATTTCTAAGCTGGCATGCGCCCTCACGCGCCGAAAGAAGATTCCCCACGCGTGGCCACCCGCACACGCGCCTAACAGCGCGTGTCTGATTTTCTTCCACGCGCCCCACGCGCCACACGCGCTTCACGCGCCCTAACCCTATGCTGACGTCAGCATGACGTCATCTGATGACGTCAGCATGACGTCAGCACAGCTCTGACTTTTTGACCCGCGCGTGTCTGACACGCGCCGCGCGTGACACACGAGCGCGTGTACCCCACGCGCGCATGTCAGACGCGCGCTCGTCTGCCCGTTCTGATAGTCGCCGCCTGTTCCCCTTTTTTTTTTTGTTTTTCTCGAACGCCGTGCTCAACAACAACATCAGTGCTTGTCTGTCTTCTTTCTTTCCGTGCCATTCAACACCAGCACACACAACAAAACAGCAGACTATACAAACATATATATATACTATATATACATATATTTACTTGTTTAATTACGAATTTTAATTACAAGAACTTCAAAAATTCATAATAAAAAATCTATACATCATAAAATTATGAAAAAAATACCCAGACGATATACAACACTTGTAGAACCCAGATCAACATTCAAAATTATTCTGAGAAACGATTTCTCATCAGACAAAATTAATCCATGATATAACTTGTAAAAATCATAATTAATTCATACAAGCACATAAAATTCTGAAATTTTTACCACAGATCTATATGCATACAACCTAAGCTCTGATACCAATGTTGGATTTTAATCGCAGCGGAGGCATGGTAAAACACTTTTACATATACAAAATCCAAATAAAAGCATATAAATCGTGGTAAAAACATATGGATCGATTACTAACCTTTAATATGCGATCCAAGAGCAACGATCAGAGATCCTTAGCAGCTGCTCCTCAAACGTGAAGCACTCCACCGGTATCCACCAAGAAAACGACGTTAAGGAGGAGGAGGTGGAGAGAATTAGGTTTTATATATTTTGGGGTTTGAATAAAAATAGGGTTTATAATAGTATATTTATAGGCAAAATTTTCAGCTGAAATTTTCCCATAAATATTATTATTATTAACCCATTTAATATTCTCATTAATAATTAAAACACCTTTTAATTATTAATCCTTTTTCTAAACACTTTAGAAATAATTCTCTCTCTTGATTTAATTTCCAAAAATTAAATCCTTTAATTAATAATATTAAGAACTTTTCTTAATTAATTTATAATCAATTAAATCTCATTTTATCAATTATTAAATTTCCCAATTAATTATTTATTTCATAAATAAATAATTATTAGCCATTATTAATTAATTCCTCCACCATTAAATCATTCTCTTTTTATGGTGTGACCCTGTAGGTTCAATATTAAGCCGGTAGTAGAAATAAATAATAATAAAACTATTTTATCATTATTTATATAAATTCTTTAATTTATTAAATATGATTAATTAATTAATCACATTTATTCTACATCGTGAGGGATACTTCTCAGCATATCGCGACTATCCGGATAATACGAATTCACTACTTAGAATACCAAGAACCTATTCAGTGAATAGTTACCGTATAATAAACTCCTTCTACCCTATAATGTCCCGATTAAATACAAGGCATGGATCTCGTGTCAAGCCTATCTAATTTAATCACTTGCAAATTAGAAACTCCTTTCTAATTTCATTCACTCAGGCCAGCGATTCCTGAACTAGCATAAGTGGATCAGCCTTGAACATTCGCTTCCTTCACTGGAAGGGGTAGATCCTTTATTGATCATACACTATCTTCGTGTACAAATTCCTATACCCAGTAGAGCCCTAATAATTGTCCCTGGAGACTAAGAACTAAACCAAAGCATAGTTCAGTGTACACAAGATGACTATGATGACCTCAAGTCTAAGGATACTTGTACAACTATCACTATGTGAACAACTGCTGACACGTGAGTGAACTCCATCAGTTGTTCAGCTGGGCGAGTCATGTTCAGTGAACTTATTCTATAATAAGCACCTACATACTAGCTATAGTGTCACCACACAAATCTCTATGAGAACAGACATCCTTCATAATGAAGCAAGCATAGTATGTACCGATCTCTGCTGATTATTAATTACCAGTTAGTAATCCTATGACCAGGAACTATTTAAGTTTAGAGTTATCATCTTTTAGGTCTCACTATTATGATCTCATCATAATCCATGAAAAGCTTTACTCTAAACTATGGTATATCTTATTTAAACACTTAAATAGATAAAGCCCGTAATAAAAACAAAACAAGTCTTTTATTAATATCAATGAAATCAAAACATATTACATAAAAAGTTATTCCTAAATCCTAATACATGATTGGACTTAGGACATATTCCTTTCATGTTGTGTCATAAGTAATTCTCACAGTGATAATGATGCAATGGTCCTTAGACCTGAAGTCATTATATTTCTATACGAGAATTAATATAAATTGATTCCATTAAAAGTTATCCTTGACCGGGTAATGATAAAAGTGGATATTGGGTATATTATGAATCGTATAAGAAATATGAATGATCTAGATGGGATTTAACCCTTCTATTTTAGGAGTGATATTTTTGGCCTCTTGTGTGAGATAGACTATGAAATGCGTGGCCACGCTCAAATGTTGATATGATATGATAGTCTACTCATTGATCAAGGAAACTTGGATTAAACTATGATGAGGATGACACATTACATGCCTCTAGTTTAATCTATAATATTTGGTTAAAGGGATTATATTACATTGTACATTATTCATGAAAGGTTTAATCGATCACAGATTTAATTATTATTACTTGGGTAGCAATGATGTATTACTAGATGCCGCTCATTATTTACGATTTTAAATTAGATTTAAAATTCGTTGCCAATGTAATAATAACCTATAGGGTCACACACAAAGAATGCTTGAAGGATTATTTAATTTAAATTGGATTTAAATTAAATTAAAGTAATTCGAATTATTTATAATATTAATTAAGTATGACTTAATTAATTAGATAAATATTGATATTCGAATTTACTAATATTAATTATGAAATTTATTTGTTAAATAATTAAGTGAGACTTAATTATAATACAAATAGGATTTTCGAATCAATAATAACTCCTAATTAGTTAAGAGTTATAATTCATTTTTCTACTCTCTATATAATATCTCTTGTGTGGCTGATTTTTATGATGAAATAGACTTTTACTAAAACCCTAGCCACCAAGAGAGAAGATGGAGAGAGAAAGAAGAAACGAGTTTGTACTAGTACACATCCAATCCTTGAGTTCAAGAATTCGTGTGGATACCGATAGAGCGTAGATCGTGATAGCGGGATGCGTGGTGATTGAACAAGTTTTGGATCTCCATAAGTCAACCAATTGGTAAAGCTTCTTAAGGTAAACAATCTGATCTATGAATTAAATATATGTTTTTCGCATGGATCATGCGGCGGGTTTCAAAAATTATTATTTTTTTACGTTTTTAATTACTGTTTCCATTGCGTTTATGTGCTCGAAACCCTAAAGCTTCATCCAAAGATTTAGTGAAAATGTTAGCTAACTTTTTTTCTGTTAGAACATAAATGAGCTCAATGGTACCACTAGTAGCACGTTCCCTAATGAAATGGTACCTTATATCAATGTCCTTTGTTCTGGAATGATTAACAGGATTAACAATAATGGATATTGCACTAGTATTGTCACACATGATATGAATCTTTTGTAACACTAGTCCATAATCCATTAGTTGATTTCTAATCCAAAGCACTATAGTACATCAACTTCCAATAGCTATGTATTCAGCTTCAGCTGTGAAAATTGACATAGATTGTTGTTTCTTACTATAGCAGGATACAAGTCATTGACCAACAAATTCATAACTTTCACTTGTGCTCTTCCTATTAACCCTGCATCCAACAAAATCTCCAAATGTATATCCAACAGCTTCAGATAAACAGTTCACTTAGGATACCATAATCCCAAGTTAGGAGTACCCTTCAAATATATGAAATTTTTCTTGACAATTATGTGTGATTCTTTAAGATTTGCTTGAAATCTTGTACACAGACGTGTAGCAAACATGATGTCTGGTCTACTTGCATTCAAGTAAAGTAAAGATCCAATCATTCCCCTATAACTTAAAATGTATACACTATTTCCTTTCTTATCTTCATCCAGTTTCATAGATGTAGACATAGGAGTAGATGCAGGTGAACAATCCACCATTCCAAATTTATTCAAAAGATTCTTGACATACATAGTTTGACTTATTAAAATTTCATCACTTCTTTCACTAACTTGGCGGCCAAGGAAGTAACTTAATTCTTCCATCATGCTCATCTCGCATTCACTCTGCATGAGTCTTGAGAATCTTTGACAAAGCTTCTAATTAGTAGAACCAAAGATGATATCATCCACATAAATTTGAACTAGGATAATATCATCACAATGTTTCTTGTAGAATAGAGTTTTATCAATCATGCCTCTAGTGAATCCATTTTTGAGCAAGAATTTTGACAAGGTGTCATACCATGCTCTTGGTGCTTTCTTTAAATCATATAGAGCCTTTAATACTCTATAAACAAAATCTGGAAATTTTGGATCTTCAAAGCCATGAGGTTGTTGCACATAGACTTCTTCTTCTAGTTCATCATTGAGGAATGAACTTTTCACATCCATTTGATACATTTTGAAATTTGAGTGTACAACAAATGCAAGGAAAATTCTTATTGCTTCAAGTCTTGTAACTGGAGAAAAAGTTTCATTATAGCCGATTCCTTCTTCTTGTGAACAGTGTTTAGCAACCAGTCTTCCTTTATTTCTAATAACAACACCATTTGCATCCATTTTATTCATGTACACTCACTTTGTTCCCATGATGCTTCGTTCCTTGGTGCAGGAACCAATTCCCAAACTTTGTTTCTTTCAAATTGATTTAACTCTTCTTGCATAACAGTTATCCAATCAGGATGAATTAGAGCTTCTTCAATTTTCTTAGGCTCATTTTAAGATAAGAAGCATGCATGTAGACATTCATTTGTCATGGCAGATCTAGTTTTCACACCAGCACTAGGATCACCAATAATAGAGTATCTAGTGTGACTTCTATCCCATTTTATGGTGTATTGATTTTGATGACTAGTGGTGTCCTCATTTTCTTCATTATTGGCATGACTTGAAGAACTATTATTTCTTTTTCCCCCAAATTCAGGTGAATTTCTGTCTTGAGAAGAATTCTCATTTACAGAAATTATTTGATCACTAGCTTCTTTTTTCTCTACTGCCTGCATTCTTTCCATCACCATCTTTAGAATCACTGTCAAGGTTGAGATTTTCAAAATTCAAAGCTTCAACTTCACCTTTATCAAAATATTCCAAACTAGAATACTTCTCATCATCAAAAGTCACATATGTGCTCTCCATAATCTTTCTTTGCTCTAGTACATAGACCTTATAACCAGTCCTCTCCAATGAATAACCAAGAAAGATAGCTTCAAATACTTTAGAGTCAAATTTGCCAACATATTTAGAGTTGCCTTTTACACAAAGCATTTTCTTCTAAACACAGGAAGATATTTAACTGTAAGATTCTTCTTAGAAATGATTCAGTAAGTAACTTTCCAATGCTTTTATTCACCAAATATCTATTCTGAGTATAACATGTTGTGTTAACAGCTTCCCCCAACAGCTTGTTGGCAGATTGACATCCTGCAACATTGTTCTTGTAGCTTCAATTAGAGTTCTGTTCTTTTTTTCAATCACACCATTTTGTTGAGGTGTTCTTGAAGCTGAGAACTCTTGAGTGATGCCTTTGTCTTTAAAGAAATCATTCAGTATGGAATTTCTAAACTCGGTACCATTGTCACTTCTCAGTCTTTTCACATAGTTGACATCTTCAGCCTATTTCACAATCTTCTTTATGTGCCCAATGATGATGTATGGAGTTTCATCTTTACAATGTATAAATTCCAACCATGTTTACCTTGAGTAGTCATCCACCATTACCAGTGCATATCTCTTCTTAGACTTGGACATGACATTCACTGGACCAAATAAATCCATATGGATAAGTTGTAGTGGTCCATTGATAGAAATCATAATTTTGTTTTTGTGACATGATCTCTTCATCTTTCCTTTCTGACAAGCTTCATCTTGGTCAAACTCCAAGGCTAGAATGTCACTCACTAATTCTCTTTTCACAAAAGCGTTGATAGCTTTGAAGTTCAGGTGATAGAGTTTTTTGTGCCAAAGTCTGCATTGTTCACTTGATGCTTTAGTGTAGAGGCAACACACTTTGTCCTTACTTACTGAGTTCATGTCTGCGACAAACATGCTTCCTTTTCTTACTCATTTGAGAGCAATTTCACTAGTCTTTTTATTTATAATTGAGCAATCTTCTTTGTCAAATATAACTTTAAATCCTTTATCTGTAAATTGACTGACACTTAGAAGATTACCTTCAAGTCCTCCAACCAGTAGTACATCTTGAATGACAATATTTCTACAAATTAAATTGCCATATCCTATTGTAAATCCCTTATTGTTGTCTCCAAAACTCACCAAAGGGACAATCATCTCCTCAAACTGTGGTAGCAGGGCTTTATCACCTGTCATGTTTCTGGAACATCCAATATTAATGATCCACATGATCTTATTCTTATTTCCCTGCATACAATGAGTTTTAAGTGTTTTCAGCCACCCAAGCAGTATTAGGCACATTCTTCTTCTTTGCAGAGTTAGCAGTAGTAGAACTTGAGCTAACAAAAGAAATAGTTTTCTTAGGTTGATTAGCATTTTCATTTTTGACCTCAAATCCAAGATTGATTTATTTTATATCTGTTCTCAACTTATGATAGATTGTCATAACCTTCATGTTGCAAGGTATGCAATCAAACTTATCACAAAAAGAATAAGGATCATCAATTTGTGCTTCATTATATTTGCATTCCCCGTACTTTGGCTCAGTAACAGTATTTTTATGAAGATGAATTGGGTGATTTTTTTAGCCACATTTCTGACACTATTTCCTAGGGGCATCTGCAATATAAGCATAGTTGTTACTTTTGTTGACTTTAATTTTCTTCAGATGCAACCACCATGCTTGTGTGAATGTGAAACATTTCCATACTCATATTTTAAACATTTTCCTTATATTGTAAAACATTCAAATCAATGGTGGTTAGGATAGGTACATCAGACTTTGATGCAGATGATTATATTTCCTCCAAGGCCATGCAAGTATAGTTTTTGTATTCTTCATTGTCATCTTCATCACCTATTTCATCTCAACTCTATCATTCGGCAATATAAGCTTTTCCTTGTTGCTTCTTCAGAAGTGCTTCATATTTAGCCTCAAACTCTAAGTATGTATTATCTTTCTTCACCTTCTTTGGATTTCTGCATTATGTGGAAAAGTGGCCAAGCTCATCACAGTTATAGCACCTAATCTTAGATCTATCCACAGTTCCTGATTTATAATTACCTTTTCCAGTTGCACTTGTATGTGTTTTTCCCTTCCAGTTATTGTTGTAGGATGTTTGACCTTTATCCTTGAAATACATGGGATTCTTAACTCTTATGTTTGAGAATTTCCTTTCCAAGTATGCCATAGACTGATCTATTTTATCCAACTCATCAAGATTCAAGAGTGTAATACTCATCATCTTCCAATTCTAGTATGACTTATTTTTGAGGTTATTTGTTCTTCTGCTCAACTGATTGCACAGTTTGAATCTGAGATTCAGTTTCATTTTCTATTATTTTCTAATCATTAGCTATCAAGGCACTTAACATATCCACAACCTGTCTTTGACTCAGCTTTAGTGATTTTCTCTACATCACCCCCAGTTCATAGGTTTTAAGAATACCATATAAAACCTCCAAAGTTATTCTCCCTATATCTCTCTCTTCTCTTATTACAGAGATCTTTTGTTCCAAATCATCAGAATGAGTGAGAAAGAACTTTAGGTTGACCTCCTCAGCTTCATAGAACTTGTCATGCAGCTGAAAGTCCTTTATTAGTTTATTGAACCTTTCAAAAACCTCAGTAATGCCTTCTTTAGGTTTAACCATGAAACCCTCATATAGTGGGATCAGAATTCTTCTCTAGTTTGACCTCACTTCCTCAGTACCTTCACACAGGATCTCTAACTTCTTCCAGATTTTCTTGGCTCACTCACAATTAATAATGTCGTTATACATGACCTTATCAAGAGATTCAATTAGAATGAGTTGCAAGCCACTGTCAAGTAAAACTATCTCTTTTTCTGGTTCAGTGTATGTAGATGTATCTGTAGGAGCATAGTGATCGAGAATGACTACATCATCTTTAGTTGTTTCAGGAACTCTTACCATAGGAATGAAGGGTCCATTCTTAAGAATTTCAAGGTATAGTGGATGAGCCATCCTGATGAACAGCATCATCTTCTTCTTCCATAGGGTGTAGTTCACTTTGTCAAATACAGGAATCTTGATACTGTTAAATTTTTATGCACTCATATTTCCAAGATCTAATCTGCTTACTTTCGGATTTTTCTCCAATACCACTTGTTAGAAATGAAATGCACACAAGAGGGGGGGATTGAATGTATGTTTCTTGGTTTCTTTTGGATTTTATAACTTTCTTTCAAGAAAATCAATCTTTATATTTTTAAGGTTTGAAACTCAACAGGATGTATGAAAATTTGTGGTGGCATTTAATTGGCTATAAGAACCACAGAAAAACAATTATCAAAACTTACTTGACCTTTATTAAGAATCAAATCAGTTGTGCTACAAATTTGCGTTCGTGAATACTTTATATCACCACTTCTTGAGAGAATATAAGAGTTTCTAGATCTATTTTTATTACACATGAACTAAGGACCCGTGACATGTTTTATATATCAACATGCACAGTTTACAGAAATTACACTAAAATAGGCTAACACATTTTCTAAAGTCCTTTTGTCTATTTCTATTTTTAAGTTCAGCAAATCTGCATACACTCTACTAGCTCTGTGACCATCCTTTGTGTAGTTCATCTTGACTCTTGATCGTGCACTCCTCAAGCTACATTTGTAGACTTTCCATTCTGATAATAAAACGGTTATAGACTGGATAATCTTCAATCTTCAGGGTTGATGCTTTCTGTAAGTCTTGAAGCTATCATCGAGATCTTTATATTGTATAGAGATGTCAATATATAGATGTAGACTAGCTTGTCGACATCTCTACTTCTCTACATGTGTAAATGACTTATCGATATCTCCACTTCTCTACATGCAATTTGGACTTGTCGATATCTCCACTTCTCTACATGCAGTTTTGACTTGTCGATATCTCCATATCTCCGCTTTTCTATATACAGTTTTGACTTGTCGATATCTCCACTTATCTACATGCAGTTTTGACTTATCAATATCTCCACTTCTCTACGTGTAGTTTTAATGTAATAACCCGAATTTTTAGGACTTTGAAAAATGATGAATGAATAGTAATCCTAGTGATCGAGGAAAAACTTTTTAGCCCACATTATGTTAAGAAGTGTAAATTAAGTTTATGAGTCGATATTGTGGTTGTACGTACTAAACGAGTGTATATAAAAGTCGTTAGTTTTCAAAGAAAACTAATTTTGCAAAATGACTTTATTTTGCCAACTATCGAGGAATACGAGAATCACATTACGATTAAGAATTTAGGATCCTACGAATAAAGCCCAAGTACAAGGTTACAAAATATAAAGGATTTATAATTATAAATGGATTACCCCGCGAATTACTTATGCGAATTTATCACAATTGCGAGGAAATGACCAAGTGAATATGTAAGTGAACGAATAAATGAATTAAACATATGCAACTTCCCATGCAAGTCATGCAAAGAAATTATCATAAGATGTAATTGGAGAAGAATAATCAAATAGTAAATGGAATAGTAAGATATGGAATGAATAGTAGCTAGGTTGGAATTTATACTAGCCTAGCTTGTAGGCATTGAAAATAAGCCATGCTTCTTACATTATACAAGCAATATATCTATTAGTAGGTCACAAAAATCAACCCACACTCATCATAACCTCGCCAAGAAAGCAAGCAGCAAAGAAACACACTCTCTCTCCCAAGAACACAATGCTGATTTTCAAGAACAAGGAGGAAAGAAAAATTACAAACTAAAATTCTAGGGCTTTAAAAATCATAACAATTTAACCACAGCTCCTCCATATTATAGGTAAGGCTCGTACCAAATTTAAAGTCCATTCATTAAGTTTTCAATTTATGAAAAATGTTTGAAGTTGAGGGTGAATAATAACTCCAAAAATCACTAACTTATTTTTTTGATTTTTCATGGATGTTTAAGGCTCCTAAAGCTAGAAAAAAGCCTCATCAAGGATCTTAGGACTTTATTAAATATTAAAAAGCTTCAAGGAAGGTATAAAAATCATCCACCCCTTGATTTACTTGAGTTATAAGATTAAGTTTGAGTTATGTTTAAGTACATGTTGATTCATTGAGTTTGGATTGTAAAAAGTTAGCTTTTGATGGTTGATTGTTATTTATTTATGTTAGTGATGATTTCATACAGTTTAGAGACTGATATTTTAAGAAATATGAAGTAATTGGTGTTTGAGTTGTTGTCAATGAAATTAACGTAGTTAAAATTGGGAATTGTTACGCTAAAGCCCTCGTAATGTCCGTTTGTATTTAGGATTATTTTAAGTAATAAATACGAATGGTAAATTTAATAATTTTGAACACCAATAGACATGGATTTAAATTCCTTTTTTTTCTAGTTCGTTACCATATGAAGATCGTGCCTAGACGATTAACTGATTAGGAGAAAAGTTTGTTGTAGTGAACGTAGTTAAGAAAACTGAACTGCTACCTAGTGCTGACTTTGAGAGTATAATTGAGGCCCTTAAACATTGTTTAAAATTATAAAACATGGTCAGTATCTTACTTATACAATGAGGAATCCCTATTTAAAATTTCAGTTGAATATTTTAATTTTTCGATTTTATACAAATATCAGAGCCGAGGCCGCGCAAGGAGTGATCACCAAGAACACCTACTACCTATAAACTTCCACTTCGGGAATTTTCCCTTCTTTCCAGAAAACCATTTTGAAATTATCTGTTCTAAATTTTGTCTAGATCATACATGCGAAAACGGTGCATCCATTGAGTTAACGGTTTGAGAGAAATCAATATTTTAGTGAAAGCGGTATGAATATTAAAACTACGTAGTTAACCGAACTTTTAAAAAAAAATTCACCTATTAAAATTAATTATATCAAAGTGAAACTTTTAAGATAAATAGAAAAAACACTCAAAAAGCTCCTTGAAGCAGTTTCATATTAAAATATTAATTTTTCGATATATTAAAAATGTTAGAGTGCGAGTCGCGTAATAGTAACATTCGGTAAAGTCAAGTCCAGGATACCACTTTGACCGTCAGACCAAGGATTGATAGTTATTTCGAGTCGGTCGAAAGTCAAAAATTGTGAAGTATTGTACTTATTAGAAAAATAAGTCATTGATGAGATTATGAATACTGATTAAGATTATGATATTTGTTGATTAGAAAACCGAGAATGAGTGGAGGTCGACCCCGTATCTTGGACTCCAGGCAAGTTTTCAAACCCTACCTTTTTAAAACTGTTGTTTTGTGTATTTTCAAATAATTGTGATATATACATGATGTTGTATTACGATATTTTATGAATTATGGTATATAATATCATAGATATGTTAATAATTCTGGTATATGAATATTACCGGATTTCAAACAATAACGCTAGATAGTAGCGTTGTATATATGAGATGTATATTTTAGACCGATGATCAGTCAATATAATTTGATGAAAACTTGGAAGTATTCCGAAGGTGTTTTATTAAAGAATATTAACGCTAGCGAGTAGTGTCGTATATATATTTTAGACTGAGAATCGGTCGGTATAATTTATTTAAAAACCCGGAAGTATTCCAGAGATGTTTGGGATGAATAAAGTCCGTATCTTTTTTATTATTAAAGTAAATATTCCAAGGGACTCCTTGCCCTCTTATGATTTATTAAATATCTCAAATTTATTTAAAATGATTTTCAAGATCGTATTCCCTCAACTATATTTAATGACTCGAACAATGAATATTATTTCAGATATTCATTTAAATAGGAGAAGTATTCTCCTATGATTATTTTATTTTAAATTCAATTATTTAATATTATTATAAATTAATTTAAGTTCTTAAACATAAATTAGTTGAGGAATATTATTTCAAATTTTCTTTTAAAATAGAATTATTTGAGGTTAATTATTTAATAAATAATAATAATTATTAAATATTTATTTAATGATTTTATATGATTTAAAAATCATAAATCTTATTTCAAAATATTTTCTGAGTTTCAGAAAATCATTTTAGTATTATCCGAACTTCAAAAAATATTATTTTGATATATTTTAAATATTTTGACTATAGCAAAGGAAACTCCCCCTTAAATACTTATATGTTGAAAACGACCAACTTACATTATCTTAGTACTTCCTCCGAAAATTCTCTGGAGTAAATATATATACATATGAGATGAGCTGAGCCTATTAACAAGCAATACGTTTGGAGAACTTCGATGCAGTTCGAGTTCTTGGGATATGATAGGATTCTTCAAAGGAGAAGGAGGGGTAGACTCTAGTACTTTGTGTACTGGACTACTAGTGTTCCACATGTAAACATGTGAAGTATGTGGAAAGCCTGGATGTATGGGCCACACATAATATGCCCGAATGCGGCAAGGGTGATAACTGGATGTATCGAAGTCGTCCTTCTACATGTAGAGAACAATAAATATTTACCGTTATACGACTGATCATCAAATCTTGGGGGCTCCGGTAAATGTCCTATTCTTCAAATTAGAATTGAGATGCAATACCATAACCCAAGCCTAGGTGTTGGGTTTACCATTAAGGTATTTGCAAACTAAATAAGTCAATCAAAAGCATTATTTTGAAAAGAGGTGTATAACACCGAAAAAGTGATTCTTCAGAGTTTATAATACTATCGAGAGCATTGACAAGATATTTTAATATGTATAAAATATCTGATTTAATTTAAAGAGAAAAAGGTGTATACCACCAAGTTTTTAAATCATCCTATTATACGATGAAGTATTATTTTAACAGTTATTTTCAAACCATTTTCTATGTTATGGCTTGGCATTATTGCTCACCCTTGATTTTTTTTAAATGTCACAACATATCAGATAACCAGTATGCCGGTGTGGGACTTAGTCGCTTGTAGTCGTAGGGGAACCCTTGCAGCTTCGTCTCAGGTGGGCCAGAGTATTCAGATAGGTATAAGAAATCAGCAGTAATTATTGTAACTTCATTAGAGGTTACGAATAATTGTTTGAGATCCTTTAAAGTACATTTAAATTGTAATAACAGATGATACTTATTGTACATCGTTTATAAGGCTATAACTTATGAGTGTGTGAGATTGGGGGTATGTGATATGGAAATATTGGATTATTGAGTTAATACAGGTTATACATGATTAAAGGATTGCGTGACGACCCGGATTCTTGACCCCTTATTTGAGGACTTTAGAGAAATGGTATCAGACCAATAAGTTATAGTACTCAGAGACGAGAGTGTTAGGAGTTTGTCTAGATGCGAGATTGCGTAGGAGCTCATATAGAGTTCATCATTGGACTACTGGATGTAGCCCCAATGTGTAGGTTAGGAAAAATGTATATTTGAGGTATTATAGTATGACCAATAAAACCATTGGAGATTATCATAATGATGAGAAAAAAATTTAGAACCATATGATTTGGCAAAGATATGGATGTAGAACTCGGAGCTGAGTCTCCAAGGCATTTGGGGTAAAGACGGTATTACCAACACCAAATGTTCATTTGGATAACACGAGCCTTCTTACTCGTAGTTCTTTATAGGTTTCTAGTCTAATTATTAATACACAATTGAGGTTATTGACCTAAACTAGTTAAAGGATCATTTTACCAATGAGGATTTGAATACCGCATGAATAATGAATTTAGTAGAGATAGTGTCCAATATACCCTTGAGGATTTTATTTCTACTAAGGAAGATTCGAACGTAATATAAGAATGTTATCACAAGAAAAATACACCACATGATATTATTAGTGCACTTAACATGTAAGGTTATGATGGTTTAGCTTAAAGATCAAGAGCATCGAGAATTGATGGCATGGCTACAATTAAATGGTGTATGATTACAACGAGCGATAGTTCGATCTTAGAACTTACTACAAGGACTAAAGGGAGACCAGTGAGTCGAGAATAAA
Source organism: Apium graveolens (assembly GCF_009905375.1). NCBI lineage: Eukaryota > Viridiplantae > Streptophyta > Magnoliopsida > Apiales > Apiaceae > Apium > Apium graveolens. The sequence goes on from NC_133652.1 coordinate 189,749,255, forward strand.
ATTCTTTGGTAAAAATGTTGTCAGAGACTACGTATATATACTCTCTATATATCTTCGGTAATGTATGTTCACTTACACACACATGTCACCAAACTTATGGACTGCATTGAGATCACTGAGAGATCTTTTTGATCTGAATCTAGGGGGAACTGGCCACTTGTAAGTAGTAACAGATGCATGTAGCAGGCCCCTATCGGCTTAACAGATGCTTTTGGAATAATTCTGAGAAAGGTCTTCGAGGTAAAATACCGGGATGACAGATATACTTGTGAAAGTCAAGTTAGTAAGCGACTTTAAAATGATGTTGATGGAGACACTAGTTGAAATATGGAATTACTAAAACGAAGAGATGGGATCATCCTCAGACGGATAATGAAGAGGGTTTGGATAATAATTGAATTATTTTGGAATCTACTCACCGTCACAACACTCCCTTCAAACTGTTTATCATTGTATTTCCTTGATAAGTCATATTAGGCGATTATTTTTATTTCTCTACCTTGAACTATTGATATGACCAACAACTTGAATAGTATTTCCCTACATCAGGACTTGTTCAATTCTTTTATATGATCTATGAACTTCTATTTAAAGTTTATGATTATCTTGTTCAGGCTCAGACCTGCTATACTTTTTTCAAAATTATCTAAGGAATTTATTTAATTAACTTCTTGAGTATTCGAAGACTATTCCTTTGAGAATATTAACATTTGATTTCCATCATAGTTATTGTCAAAGGCCTATTCTTTTTTCTTTGAATTGCCTGCGCGGCCTACTCATGTGCTCATGTCACCTAACAGCCTCATCACCCACACAGTCGCCGTCCACTCAAGAGTCGCAAGAACAAAAGCCTTCCCTCATAAAAATCTAAATGATAAGTACACTACCACAATATGTATATAAAAGTGCACATGATATATGGGGAATGCCAACCTTTATAAAATTACCACAATATATAAAAAGAATCCCACAATTACACTTAGATCTGCCCCAACCCAAGTGTCTCCCACACTATTGCCTATATTCTACCCAATACAAGCAATATGATATCACACATTATATGTTTACAACTGAATTCCTAACATCTAAATAGTTCATCCACGAACTTGAACTCTAAGGTAGTTTTATAACTGTCGGGCAGTTTATAAAACTGTCCCCCATGCCTTGCAACTGCCCCTTGAGTGCCTGTCACTTGTGCCCCTAAAATTTTCCAGTTTCCCTTATCATCCAACTACTATGAACCATCAAAACCGTCAATAATAGTCACCAAGTGATTTTCTACTCAACACTCTAGTTGTTGCCAAGAATGTAGTCGGTAGCCCCAGCAGAACTAGCAGCCCCGGTTGCCCCAGCAAACCCGATTGCGCGCACAGTTGTCGCCGACTAAGAGGCTCCATGCCCAGTCACATTGGCTGTCACTGAGCGGCATCTCATTCAACTCAGGTTCCCTGATTCATGCCTAGCCAAGAAGTCTTACAAATCCTCCTACACCACTTTTGTTAATGCCCTCATTGATTTGAGTTTTACCTCAAGTTCATGACCATCCTCAATTCTGCCTTCACCATTTTAACAACCCAATCAAGCGCCTCAATGCTAGATCCCCTTAGTAGTTATAATGTTGCTGCTCATTTTGTGAATTCACCCCACTAACTCGAACAATGTAAACAAACCAAATCAGTGCTTTCGCTTGCCTCCCACCGGCCTGACTTTGTTACCCATCATCCAAGAACTCATCGCCTATTCCCCCAAACAATTAAGACAACCTAGGCATTGGTCACCCAATTGTGCAGACTCTTTAGGCTTTCCTTCTAGCCTCCAACATATGCTTACTCTGTTTCGAACAATGCCCCCACACTTGGAGCATCTTCAACAACATGTACAGCATTAAGCAAATGCAATGATCCAGCCCTTACTTTTTGTTGTTCCTCAGCTTCTTCAACCAACAAGGCATTGATCTTTTCCCTCTTAGGACATTCCCTCATGAAGTGTGTGCCTCTACAAAGATAGCAACCCTTTTTCACTTGTCTAGGCTGTTGCCCTCTATTGTTCGCATCCTCATCACCCCACTTCTTTTTCCCCATTTTTCTTATTTTTATTTTCTAGCTCCTTTATCACCCTCAACAATTGCCACAAATTCAGTCCCATATTCTGAACTTGAAAGCTTGTAATCTACTAACCCATCTGCAGTAGCAATCACCTTCGCCAAGTCCTTGACAACCTGCCTACGTAACTCATTTTGCGCCCAAGGCTTCAAACCAGACATGAAGTTAAACAGCTTGTCTTCCTCAGACATGTTCTTGATATCCAGCAACAAACTACTTAACTCTTTCACATAATCACGAATAGAACCACTTTGTTTCAATTCTTTCAGATTCTCTCTTGCAACCCAAGCCACATTAAGAGCTAGAAATTGATCTTTCAACTCTTTCTTAAGTGCTTCTCATATCGCAATAGTCACTCTCCCAGCGCTTACATCTTCCATTCGAGTGCCCCACCAAAGCTTTGCATCCTCCAATAGATACATACTTGTGATGGTGACTTATTTCTTAACACTTATATGTGAAGCCTTGAAATATTGCTCCATATCTCACAGAAAATTCTCCAACTCTTTGGCACTACAACTCCCACTAAATGCCTTTGGTTCAGGATTTCTTGGTTTAGAATGGCCATCAGCACCACCCAAGGAAGTTCCAGCCATAGCCCTCTTCAAGACAACAATTTCCTCCCTCATACTTTGCAACTGATCACACATGTTGTCCGTTGACGCCGTTGCCATTACAAATAGTTCAGTAAATTTGCCATCATTTGTAGCCATATGACCAACAACCATCTCCTTGAATTCATTAAATTCTTCTCTAAGAACTTGAATCTGATTCTCCAAACATATCTCATCACTTGACAACGGAACGCCAACAAATTCCTCCAGCCTTGCCAATCTCCCATTTGTGGAATTCCCGTTAACCATCGTGCTACTGAATTCCCACACTTATAAACGTATCTCTGATACCAGTTTTCACAGTCTTATTCTTTTTTCTTTGAATCGCCCGCGCGGCCTGCTTTTGTGCTTCCGTCGCCTAGCAGCCTTGTCGCTCACACAGTCGCCGTCCACTCAAGCGTCACAAGAACAACAGCCTCCCCTCACAAACCCCTATATGATAAGTACACTATCTACCACAATATGTATATGAAAGTGCACATGATATACTGCGAATGCCAACCTTTATATTATTACCACAATATATACAAAGGATCCCACAATTACACTTGGGTATCCCCCAACCCAAATGTCTCCCACACTATTGCCTATATTCTACCTAATAAAAGCAATATGATATCACACACTATATGTTTACAACTGAATGTCTAACATATAAATAGTTCAGCCACGAATTTGAACTCGAAGACAGTTTTATAACTGTCAGAAAGTTTATAAAACTGTCCCCATGCCTTGTAACTGCCCCCTTGAGTGCCTGCCACTTGTTCCCCTATTAATTGTCAGTTTCCCTTGTCATCCAACTGCTATGAACCCTCAAAACTGTCAATAACCGTCATCAAGTGATTTGGTACTCAACACTCTAGTTGTTGCCAAGACTGTCACCAGTAGCCCCAGCAGACCCAGCAGAACCAGCAGCCCTGATCGCCTAGCAAACCCGACCGCGCGCACAGCTGTCACCGACTAAGAGTCACCATGCCCAGTCGCCTTGGCTATCACCGAGCGGCGTCTCATCCAACTCAGGTTCCCCGATTCATGCTCAGCTAAGAAGTCTTACACTTATACTCTTCATTTGAGCTTGTATTTATTATCTATTTAAGGACATAGACAATCTGATATCCAGATATTCCTCGTGAATTTTTATTCAATTCGAGATGACATTGTATATTGAAAATTAAAATCAAAGTAAGGATATCAATTTGATATTGATATTCTGGATTCAATTATGTCCAAGGGATTGATGAAGTACGTGTATGGTAACACCTTTGAGTGAACCGTTTTACTAATAAGAAATGTTTGATGAGAGGCTATCGTTCATTTCGATGCCAAGACCACTCAATTCAGAGTTATAATGGCCTTTCTCAGCCCAAACTTCAAAACTCTTTATTTCAAACTCGTCATCCGAGTAGCCACAAATTTATTCAGTGGTTACGATATTGTGATTTTATATGAACAAACTGAAATTTGCTTAGTTGCATATGTTCTCATGAATGACTAGTTAATTGTCCTAATTAATTGAAACTATAATTGATATGATGAAAATCTAACTAATCGTCCTGGCTATTTGTTATGTGCCAAACCAATTGAGCTTGCCATTTTCTTAGCTGGTTGATAATATTTCTTTATGTGGACTAATTATTACACAACGCATTACATATATGCAAAAATTAATTGTTGATGAAATTTTCAAAGAATGATTTAATTAGGACCTAAAGTGATCGCCCACTCGAACGAGAATTCATATCCAATTTTAGGAAATATTTTGTTTATAAAATGTTCTATTATTTCATTTATATAATGTATATATATTTGAAATCATAGAGTCACTAAGCAACGATCTACTCTTCTTTGTTATCGTGGTGTATATTTCCTTCTTTCCCAGTAGCATTATTTTTAAAACTTTAATGATTAACCTTTTAGTGATAAAGCTATTCGAGATTTTCTTTTCTTATTCGAAAAGAAAATTTTACTCCCAATGAGAAAATCATACAATCATTATTAGTATGATGTCCATCAACCATTTCTTTCGACGAACATTATGTAATAATATCGTAATATAAAATTTTAAGGACATGGAAGAATAATCCTTGTTGTATTCTTTTTTTTCCAATTCATATATCATTTGAGTATTACAATTCTTTTATTCAGAGCTCTTTATTTATTAAGATATTCAATTTTAAAATCTTATTAAAATTGTCTAAATTACAACAATATCGTGAAAATCATTATGTCAAGGCCGATTGCCTTCCGAACAAAGAGAGGTATAGTTGAGAACCGATTGCAGTAATATGAGATTGAAAACTCAGTGCTATATTTGTGCCATTGAAACATATTGATGAGTAAAATTATGTAAAGAGGGAATAACATGTTTAGAACATATCGTATGAATCTTTAATATAATTTTAGAAGGACAATATGAAAGATACTAATGTGGTTGGTTAAAGTATGCTCTTACGAAATTTTGTCGAGATAAGTACTTAATGAATTCAGAAACGACCAAGAGTGAATTCGAAGAATAGGGTGTTCAAAAAGTGAAGGTAAGATTAGTAACAACCCCGTCTTAGCAATAACCGATGATAAAAAGAGGATTTTTTTTGTGAAGTATGATGATACGTCTATGTGGCTTAAGGACAGTGACATGAGGTGTCCTAAAAATGATCTAGAATAATCGTGATAAGGTTCGCACTGAAAGGAACAAAAAGTTTAAATTATAAGCAAAATTTGGAATTTATATATATATACATACATATATAAATATATATATATATATATATATATATATATATATATATATATATATATATATATCGAAGTGTATACTTACACTGAACACGAGGTAAAGGTTTTACTCAAATTGATCAAGGGCTATAATTGTGAAATCTATTATCAACAAAGAAAGGCCAATGTGGTGGCCGAAACTTTAAGTAGGAAAAGATAGATTCAGGATAACAAAGCTCAGAACAACTGATGAGAAGGATCGCATGAATGAATTTTGAAGTTAAGATAATGTGAAGAGAACCCTTTATTAGAACTAAAGATGTCTAGAAACTTAAGGGGATGTGTTAGATATATTTGTGATGTCATGGCTAATATGATTTGTGTTTAAGTTTTTCAGATCTTACTTAACAAGATAAATCAGTACTTAACTGGAAATTAGTACCTATACTGAAGTCAGGATTTAAGATATCAGAACTTAAGTTATCAGAACTTAAGTTATTAGGAGATATTTATCAGGAGATAATATCCGGACTTAAGGAGACTTTCAGATAAGGCAGGCGGCTGATTGAAAGGAAAGAAGATCAAGACAAATACAAGAAGAAATATGCATGAAGAAGGAATTCTATGAAGAATAGAATACTTGGAAGAAAAGATAACTAGTTGATATATTTTAGGAAGCGGAATTATATTCCATATCAATTAGAACATTATCTTGTAACTGTGTAGTATATAAATACAGACATAGGGTTTACACTATATGTGTTATCTTAATCGAAGTCATTATTCATTGTAACCCTAGCAGCTCTCGTGATAATTTGTTCATCACTGAGAGAGGACAGTTCCATATTGTAACAAAGTTTATTGTGTTGAATAAAATCTATGTTCTGTTACTTGTGTTCTTTAATTTGATTTGATGATAGTAAACACTGTATTCAACCCCCTTCTACAGTGTGTGTGACCTAACAAGTGGTATCAGAGCAGATCTGTTAACACACAAATAGTTTAAGATCCAAAAACAATCATGTCTGAAGAAGAACAAACTCCAACCAAGCCCACCAAAACTGAAGAACCTCCAAAGACTCAAATCCATAATCGATATGAGACTATTAGAGTTCCCATACTGAAACCATCTGAATATCCCATATGGAAGGTGAGGATGTCTATGTTTCTGGAAGCTATAGATCCATAATACCTTGACAGAATCAATGAAGGACCACACAAGCCAACCAAGCTCTCTGTTGTAGTTGCGGATCAGCCAGCACAGACAGTACCAAAGGAGAAAAGTGAATATACAGCTGAAGATATTTCATCTATTGCTAAGGATGCAAAGGTACGACACTTGCTACATAGTGCCATTGATAATGTCATGTCAAACAGGGTAATCAACTGCAAAACTGCAAAGGAGATATGGGATGCCTTGGAAACAAGATGTCAGGGAACTGATTCAATTAAGAAGAACAGGAAGACGATACTCACTCAAGAGTATGAGCACTTTGACTCAAAACCTGATGAGTCATTAACTGGATTATATGACAGATTTGTCAAACTCTTGAATGATCTATCACTGGTGGACAAGGAATATGAACTTGAAGATTCAAATCTTAAATTCCTGTTAGCTCTTCCTGAAAGCTGGGATTTGAAGGCCACCACTATAAGAGACAACTATGTTCTTGATGAAACAACTCTTGATGAAATTTATGGGATGCTCAAGACTCATGAACTTGAGATGGAACAAAGAAGCAAGAGGAATGGAAGGAAGTCAAGGACAGTTGCTCTTAAGGCTGAGGAGGATGTCCCCAAAGTAGCTGCCTCAAGAAACGGCAGGGGAAAAGCTCTCATCAATAAGTCTGATACTGAGTCATCAAGTTCTGATAGTGATGATGACTCAGAAACTGAAAGCTTACCTGAGATGAATCCTGATGAAGAGATAATGAAGCTGTGTGCTCTTATGGTGAAAGGAATCACAAGGATTGCATACAGGAAATTCAGAAAGGGAAAGAAATTTTCCACGAAAGGTGCAAGTTATGATAAGAAGAGTTTTAGAAAATCTGAAGGCAAAGGAGGAAAGTCTGACAGAGGAGATTACTCAAATGTCAAATGCTACAACTGTGGTGAGAAAGGCCACATATCTCCTAATTGCAAGAAAGTGAAGAGTGATAAAGGCAATGCTCTTGTCACAAAGAAGGAAAGTTGGACAGACACTTCAGATTCTGAAAGTGAGGTGAACTATGCCTTGATGGCAAATGTTGATAGCAGTTCTGATACTGCTGACCTAAAGGAAGAATAAGAACATAAACTCCTTACCTTCAAAGTTAGGAGTTAAGAGTTAGTCTGTTAGATATAAGCCACAAAATCCTTGTTTTCATTGTGGTAGTTTATGGCATTCCATTTATACTTGTAAGGAATATCATAGTTTATACTATGATTATTATCAAATAAAACCTTTTGTAAAGAAAGTTAGCATTATTCCTTCTAGTGTAAGTTATGATGCAAAGTTTGATATTGCAAATTCTGATAAGAAAACTGTTAACATAAACTCTGATGTTAAATCCGCTGCAAATGTTAACAAACTTAATAAGGCCAAAGGATCCAAGCAAGTCTGGGTCCTTAAAACTAATAATTAGTGGTCTTTGTGATTGCAGGGTAACAGGAAAAACATCCTAGTTCTGGACAGTGGATTTTCAGGACATATGACTTGAAATAAAGCCCTGCTATCAGACTTTATGGAGAAAGCTGGCCCAGGTGTTTCTTATGGAGATGGCAACATTGAAAAACTCTAGGATATGACAATATCAATCTTGGGAATGTCATCATTGAAAATGTAGCTCTGGTCTCAGGACTTAAACACAATCTGCTGAGTTTTAGTCAAATCTGTGACAGAGGTTATCATGTGGATTTCTTTGAAGAACACTGTGAAGCTGTAAGCAAATCTACAGGAAAAGTTGTTCTGAAGGGATACAGGCATGGTAACATTTATGAAGCCAAGCTTTCAACAAGTATTGATGGTTGTGCAATCTGTCTGTTGAGTAGAGCATCAATTGAAGAAAGCTGGGATTGGCACAAGAAACTCTCTCATTTAAATTTTAACAATATAAATGAACTAGTCAAGAAAGATCTTGTGAGAGGACTTCCAAAATCAGTATTTTCTCCTGATGGCCTTTGTGATTCATGTCAGAAGGCAAAACAAAGAAAATCTTCATTCAAGAGCAAGACTGAATCATCAATTCTTGAGCCTTATCATCTACTACATGTTGATCTATTTGGTCCAGTGAATGTCATGTCTATTGCAAAGAAGAAATATGCTATGGTCATAGTGGATGAGTTCACCAGATACACATGGGTGTATTTCTTGCACATAAAAAGTGAAACTGCATCTGTCTTGATTGATCATGTCAAGCAACTAGATAAATTGGTCAAAGATTCTATGAAGATCATAAGAAGTGATAATGGCACTGAGTTCAAGAATTTGATCATTTAAGAGTTCTGCAAAGACCATGGAATAAAGCAGGAATTTTCTGCTCTTGGAACTCCACAGCAAAATACAGTTGTTGAAAGAAAGAATAGAACTCTTATTGAAGCTGCACGAACTATGCTTGATGAAGCAAAGTTGCCAACCTACTTTTGGGCTGAAGCTGTGCAGACTGTTTATTTTACTCAGAATGCTACAATCATTAACAAGCATGGAAAGACACCATATGAGATGGTGAAGAAAAAGAAGCCAAATCTGAAGTATTTTCATGTATTTGGATGCAAGTGTTTTGTTCTTAAGACTCATCCAGAATAGCTATCCAAATTTGATCTAAAAGCTGATGAAGGAATTTTTGTTGGATATCCACTTTCCACAAAAGCCTTCAGAGTCTACAATTTAAGAACAAGGGTTGTCATGGAATCTATTAATGTCTCTTTTGATGATAAGAAGATTACTGTACTTGAAGATTTCAATGATCATGATCAGCTGAGATTCGAAAATGAAGTTTTAAATTCTGATTCTGTAAATCCTGACAGTCTAAATCCTAATACTGCAAACTCTGATGGATTAAACTCTGATGTTATTGAAACTGTGGTGACTACGCCAAAGGAAAATGCACCTGTGCAGGGGGAGCATATTGAAGATCCAACCACATCTTAAGAAGCATTAGAACCTACAACAGGCTCTTTAAGTTCTGGTTCATCAAGTTCTGATGAGCCAAGTTCTGGAAACTCAAATTCTGAAGGATCCAACTCAGAGAGCATAATTTCAGGGGGAGCATTAGAAAATGTTGATGGAGACAGCATGGATCATGGGGGAGCATCCAGTTCTAGAGATAACCTTCCATCTACAAGGAAGTGGACTAAAGAACATACACCTGACTTAATTATTGGAAATCCTGATGCAGGTGTCAGAACTAGAACAGCTACATCAAATGAATGTCTCTATCATTCTTTGTCTTTTCTTTCTCAGACTGAACCAAAGAAAGTGGAAGAAGCTCTTCAAGATGCTGATTGGGTGCAAGCAATGTAAGAAGAGTTAAATGAATTTGAAAGAAATAAAGTCTGGACCCTAGTACCAAGACCAAAGAACAATTCTGTTGTTGGTACAAAGTGGGTGTTCGGAAACAAAACTGACAGTGATGGCATAATTACAAGGAATAAAATAAGGCTGGTTGCAAAAGGATACTCTCAACATGAGGGAATTGATTATGATGAAACATTTGCACCAGTTGCTAGATTGAAAGCTGCCAATTTCTTGGAGGAAGATTGGTTTCTTGGTTTAGCAAGAAACAGAAGTCAATTTCCACATCAACTGCAGAAGCAGAATATATTGTTGCAGGAAGCTGTTGTACACAGATTCTTTGGATGAAGAATCGGTTACTGGATTATGGGTTAGAATTTTCTAAAATCCCTATTTACTGTGATAATCAAAGTGTTATTGCTATGACAGGTAATCCAGTTCAACACTCAATGACAAAGCACATCAGCATTAGGTACCACTTCATAAGGGAACATGTGGATGAAGGTACAGTGGAATTGCATTTTGTTCCAACAGATAAACAACTAGCAGATATCTTCACAAAACCACTGTGTGAAGCTACTTTTACAAGAATGGTAAATGAACTTGGAATGGTTTCAAGTTCTTTCTCTAAATCTGCCTAGTTTATGTTCTGATACATCAGACTTTATGATCAGTATTTACAGATATTACAATCTTTGTGTATTTTGTGCTTAAAATTGAAATTTGCTTAAGTGCTGATTGTTGTCTGATATGAATTCTAAACTCTGATAGTGATATGAATGTTCCCTGTGACTATTCAATCCAATGAGGATAACTGTGCTAGATGCTGACCTAGTAGTCTTTAAATATACTAAAGATCCTATGTATGAAGTAATTGTTTATGTGGGAATCTTTTAACACAAGCAAATTCTGATATTGAGCTTAGTTAAGTTTAATTTGTGTATCTTATTACTAAGTCAAAAACTAGAATAGTGCTTCTTATCTGTTAAGTTCTGATGTTAGTAAATCTGATGGATGTACTAAGTGTTGATAAGCCTCACTTATCAAAAGAAAAAGAAAAAGAAAAGAAATAAATATCAGGTACTCCTTTGAGATCTAGAGTAAAAATGTGGAAGGGAAGACCCAAGTGCATTGCTGGTATTAAGTAATATGCATTAGAAAAATAAAAAAAATTCTTGGTGACTTTTCACACTCTATAATTACTGGAGAAATACTTTGATAACAGCATAAATTCTGATAAGCAGTCGTGACTCACTTATACTGAGAAGCCACTGTAAAATGGAATTTCAAAAGATGCATAAAATGAGCACAAAATAGTTGAGGTGGACTTATGCATGAACTCATTCTATAATAGACTTCAGAATAATGACAGATTTTAAGCAAAGTTCTTAGTTATGCCTTATTTCTAAGATGTACTGAAGTGAATCAAACTTTACTCTTTGTCTGATATTTAGCTTAATGCACACACATACACTCCATATGAATGATGAAAATTACTGTGGTGATAAATGTTATTTTAGATGAACAGTTTAAGTGTCAGTTGCATAAATTCTGAGGACAAGTTCTGATGGAAGTTCTGATGATTAAGTTCTGAGGAAACCATATCAGTATTTATGTGAAGAATTACATGAATAACCATTCACTTTTCGAGTTAAGGAGCCATATTCTGATGACTTTTAAATTCTGATAATAATCAAGTTCTGATGCTGACGTGGCAGTATTTATTTACTTGATTTATTTTTGGTCATTACTTGAACGATCATATTTTTACAGAATATTGGTTTATGTGAGACAAAACAGTCTTAATCATTATTGGTTAGTGGTTAGCGTGTATGTCTTGAAAAACTGCATGCACACAGTAATTATTATTATATCCCGTGCCCATTAACTCTGGCTTTAGATCTTTTACTAACTGTTATTATTATACATCAGTCTAGGGAGTCAAGGGGTCATTATTTTTACTTGTAATTTTTAACCAGTCCTCACGTCCCTTGGTACTCTATTGGCTATTTAAACCGACTATTCATTCCAGCCAAAACATCTTTCATTTTCTCACAAACTCACTCTCTTTTTATTCTCATCAACAAAAATGGTTCATTTCAACTTGTTCCTGAACTATGAAACCTTTAACATCGAGTTGAGTTGTGATGAATGGCAACAGGAGTGGCATGTCACCGCCATTCCTGAAGAGCTTTGGAACTCAGTTCCACAAGAGGTTCACACAGAACTCTTGTTCTTTTCAATGGAGTACCATCTCCATCTTGATAGGTTGGAAGAGGAAAGGAGAGAAGCTCTCCGTCAGCAAGAACGGATCATCCGTCTTGCAGTGCTCTTCATTAGCAGCAGAAGGAGCTAGTCGTTAGGTCTTCTTAGACTAGGACTAAGGCTGTTGATGTTAAGAATTGTAGAATAGGACTATCTTATAATTTTTGCATGTAATTGCTAAATTTCATGAAATGTACTCATCTGATATATCAATGAAATTTTCTTTAATTACAAGATTTGTTCTTTGTTTCTCAAATTATGTGACTGTGCATGTTTAATTGCAATTTATTAATCTTTACTTCATCGATTTTTAATTTTATTTTGTGATGAATGTTTTGATTAAATTCTGTTGATTTGAGGAAACAACTGAGGAACAGGTTCCCATATCAGAACCTGTTGTTGTAGAAGCTGAGAAGATCTCTTCTCAGAAAGATACTGTAATTGGGAGTTCTAGGCCTCTCAAAAGGCTTAGAAAGTTAAATTCTGATGATAAAACTCCTACAGTGTCTCCACCTTTGAAGAAAATGAAAAAGCAAAGAGCAAACAGGGACATAGTTGAGTCAGATTCAGATGTAGTGGAAGCAGCTAAGGAAGGGGGTCAGGAATCTCTGATCCCAACAAAACCAATTGTTATTGAATCACTTCCTTCTACACAACCAGAAACCGCTCAAGAAAGATTGCCTACATCACCTGTGTCACCTATAATTGAACAAGTACATACTGCAGACCCAGGTACAAGTGTTGAAATTGATATTCATAACCTTATTGTGCCTTAGGTTTTGTACTTGGAAGCTCCAACAATTCAACTCACTCCACCAACAACACCAAATTTGGATGTTGATCAGAACTTGGCTGCAGATCAGAATTTAGAGGATGATGTTGAAGCCTCTATAGCCTCACATACTGCTATTTATCAGAGGATGCTGATACTGCAGGATCTGCAAGTTCTGATGCTGCTATTGAGGAAACTACTGGTGAAGCTGCTACCAATCTAAATGCTGATGCAGCTGATCCATCAGGACATGCACCTCAACAAACAGTTAATAAAGCAGATCTAATCAAGAAATTTGTTAAGGAAGCACCAGTACCTTAGAGTGAAACTTCTAGAGGACTGGATTGGACTAAGGAATGGAACACAGTTAGTTTTGTTCCTTCTGAAAATATTCTTGCTGAGTATTTGGCAAAAGCTGATGACATGCTAATAAATGATGATTTCAAGGCACAGCTGAGAGTTACTGCATTGAGTACTAGGCACCTTCAAGGTCAACACTCAACAACTCATGCTAAGGTGAATAAAATTCAAGAAATCTTGATCCAGCAAGATATGAATATGAAACTTGAAAAGAACAGATTTTTCAAGCCTACCTTTGACAGAATTGCCTACATTGAGAAAACTCAGGAGAAGCAACAAACTCAGATTGATGAAATTCTAACGAATCAAGCTTCTCAGCAAACTCAACTCAATGAGATCCAATCCTCAGTGGAATTTCTTGCCTCTCTTCTTTTACCTGCTGATGCCAAAAAGGGGGAGAAAGTGATTAAGTCCAAATGCAAATTTATTCAAACACTGAAGTGAAAGGATGGTGGAAATGATGACCAGGGAAACTCTGATAAGGGTAGAGGTCAAGGTCAAAGCAAAGGATTTTCATTAAGTAAAGCTAGAACTACAAGTCAAGGAATAAGTTCTGATACTGGAAGAAGAATAAGTTCTGATACTGGTAAAAGGATAAGTTCTGGTGAACATCTGAAACTTGATGAAGAAATTTGAAAGGAATTATTTCTTAAAGAAAATCTAGGAATGGACTTTGAGAGTCTAAATGAAGAAGAAGATAGACTCAAAGCAGAAGGTGTCAAGACAAAATCTAAAGCTTCTGTTGTTGAAAAGAAATTTCCAAAGCCTAAGGGTATTGTGATAAAGGAAAGAACAAATTCTGAGGCAACCAAAGCCAAATCATAAGTGGAAATTGATCCAAGGTCCAAGGGTAAAGAAAAAGTTGATGAACTTGTAAAGGTTTATATGCCAGTCATGGATGAAGAAATAATTGAAGAAGATGCTAGTCTTACTCTGATGATAAAGAAGATTTCTCAAACAACCTCTGGCCTGGCTCATGTTGTTCGGAGTCAAGACTTAGTAAACTCTGATATGACAGTGAAGCAAGCAACCTCTGACATAGCTCAAGTTGACTTGATATCAGAAGATAAGGAAAAGGAAACCTCTGACATTGCTCATGTTAAACCTTCAAAGATACTCCTACCAGGATTCACCAAAGCTAAACAGACTCAACCTTTGAAGACTGCAACAAGTGGGTTTGAAGTAAGAGTTGTTATAGGAAAGGAAGCAAAAGATAAATCTGGATTGGGTAGTTCTGATGAAAGAAGAGTACACAACACTACCAATGATCCAACTTCCTTAAGCGAACCAGGAGTAGGAGCAACTCCTGAAAGATTGAATCAACTTGAATCTGTACAAATGGTTTACCATTCTGTTTTGAAAAAACACATCATGTTATATTTTATGACAGATGGTAGGGTATTCCATATCAAGAAGAATGTTATTCCACTAAAGTATTTTAAAGAACTGGAACATGTTATATTCCTACTTCAAGTGAGAAATAGATTAACAGATAGTGATGCAGGTTATTTAAAGTCACAAATTCAAAGACAGAAGAAGCTTTACTCTGTAAAGTCTGACAACCCATATTGTCCTAAGTACAGAGATCACAAGGGTGATATAGTTGAAATGAAGCCTAACACTGCTAAGATTATAATTACTTTTCTGGGTTATAAGGCTGTGGAATTTAATCTAGAGTCTGACAAGGCATATCTGATAAGACTAGATCAGGAGATAAGAAAAGCTAAGATAAATGATCTCAGAGCAGCTATTTTTCAAACTGGTGAAGATACAGCTGAATTGATAAATGCAAAAAGGAGGATGGTTAATGAACTTGAATATGCTGAGAGAAGTCTTTTAAGGAATTATCTCAGAACAACTCCTGACATCAAAGAGATCAGAAATTGAAGCCAAGTCAAAGATCTACAACTGCTTAAATTTTGAAGTGTATACAGACTGAAGCTGTTATCAGACCTTGAGGATGGTAAAGCTATAAGGACTGTAAGTTGTAGTTATCTAGTCAAATTCTCATGCATTTGTACTTAATGTTTTTGACATCATCAAATATCTGTTGAACTTGTATATTATGCTAATTTACAAGTTGGAGGAGATTGTTAGATATATTTGATAATGTCATGACTAATATGTATAATTGCTTCTTTCCCAGTAGCATTATTTTTTAAACTTTAATGGTTAACCTTTTAGTGATAAAGCTATTCGAGATTTTCTTTTCTTATTCAAAAAGAAAATTTTACTCCCAATGAGAAAATCATACAATCAATATTAGTATGATGTCCATCAACCATTTCTTTCGACGGACATTCTGTAATAATATCGTAATATAATATTTTAAGGACATGGAAGAATAATCCTTGTTGTATTCTTTTATTTTCCAATTCATATATCATTTGAGTATTGCAATTCTTTTATTCAGAGCTCTTTATTTATTGAGATATTCGATTTTGAAATCTTATTAAAATTGTCTAAATTACAACAATATCGTGAAAATCATTATGTCAAGGCAGATTGCCTTCCGAACAAAGAGAGGTATAGTTGAGAACTGATTGCAGTAATATGAGGTTGAAAACTCAGTGCTATAATTGTGCCATTGAAACATATTGATGAGTAAAATTATGTAAAGAGGCAATAACATGTTTAGAACATATCGTACGAATCTTTAATATAATTGCAGAAGGACAATCTGAAAGATACTAATGTGGTTGGTTAAAGTATGCTCTTACGAAATTTTGTCGAGATAAGTACTTAATGAATTCAGAAATGCCCAAGAGTGAATTCGAAGAATAGGGTTTTCAAAAAGTGAAGGTAAGATTAGTAACAACCCCGTCTTAGCAAAAACCGATGATAAAAAATGGATTTTTTTGTGAAGTATGATGATACATCTATGTGGCTTAAGGACAGTGACATGAGGTGTCCTAAAAATGATCTAGAATAATCGTGATAAGGTTCGCACTGAAAGGAACAAAAAGTTTAAATTATAAGCAAAATTTAGGATTTATATATATATATATACATACATACATACATATATATATATCGAAGTGTATACTTACACTGAACACGAGGTAAAGGCTTTACTCAAATTGATCAAGGGCTATAATTATGAAATCTATCATCAACAAAGAAAGGCCAATGTGGTGGCTGAAACTTTAAGTAGGAAAAGATAGATTCAGGATAACAAAGCTCAGAACAATTGATGAGAAGGATCGCATGAATGAATTTTGAAGTTAAGATAATGTGAAGAGAACCCTTTATTAGAACTAAAGATGTCTAGAAACTTAAGGGGATGTGTTAGATATATTTGTGACGTCATGGCTAATATGATTTGTGTTTAAGTTTTTCAGATCTTACTTAACAGGACAAATCAGTACTTAACTGGAAATCTGTACTTATACTGAAGTCAGTACTTAAGATATCAGAACTTAAGTTATCAGAACTTAAGTTATTAGGAGATATTTATCAGGAGATAATATCAGGACTTAAGGAGACTTTCAGATAAGGCAGGTGGTTGATTGAAAGGAAAGAAGATCAAGACAAATACAAGAAGAAATATGCATGAAGAATGAATTCTATGAAGAATAGAATACTTGGAAGAAAAGATAACTAGTTGATATATTTTAGGAAGCAGAATTATATTCCATATCAATTAGAACATTATCTTGTAACTGTATAGTATATAAACACAGACATAGGGTTTACACTATATGTGTTATCTTAATCGAAGTCATTATTCATTGTAACCCTAGCAGCTCGCGTGATAATTTGTTCATCACTGAGAGAGGATAGTTCCATATTGTAACAGAGTTTATTGTGTTAAATAAAATCTGTGTTCTGTTACTTGTGTTCTTTAATTCGATTTGATGATAGTAAACACTGTATTCAACCCCCTTCTACAGTGTGTGTGACCTAACAGGATGTTAGTCATGACCGAATATAAAAAGGGATATCATTGAGTAGGTAAGTAAGCGCTCGGTATGGTTAAAAATAAAAACGGAATGGAGAGGATTAAAATTTTGGCAATTTCGGCATGTGAATTACCCGAATGAAAGTAAGAGGTTATTATAATAAATTTTGAAGGAGGATTATTAACAACCAAATAAGCTAGCATACTATTTGGGGATTATGAGTTATATGTTAAATAAGACCGCTTATTTTATTGTGTAAACGATAGATCTCCCCTCGATAAAATTATTATGAACACGAAAGAGATAATTGGTGACAGAGAGACCCTGTGGCAATTATCCTACACAAGAACCCATGATTTAATTTCATAACTGGATTACTTCCCAAAGTATTTTATGAAAAAGAACGAGCAGAGGCACGACTTAGAGTTTTCTAATCGACAAGTAGAATGAGAGAACTATCCATACCATTGAAGATACGTCAATTGCAATGCTTTTGATTAAGACAACGGGGAGGATCGTCTATCATCGATATAAATTTTACATAGTCACACTTACCATGTGAGCATACTGGAAATAGGCACCAATGTCTTTGGCGATACGAATGACGTAAGAAGACGAAGGGCGGGAATGATAAGGCAAAACAGAAGACAAATAAGATCGTTTAAACCTTTAAAGGCCACTGATACAATTCCCAATAAGCGCAGATACGTCTAAGGCGATAGCGAGAATAAGGAATATGACCTCGAAGGTATCATAGTTCTAGAAATAGTAAACGGAAATGATTAAAAATGTCCGATAAATAGTGGAAGTTGGGCATTCCAAGATTCTAAAATATACCAATCAATTGTGTACGAGATAGTGCTTCATTTGAGATGAAAACAGGACAACGACGTGTCTTATGTAACTACAGGAAGAGTTGCTAAATCTGATGCAAAGCGTGTGATAAAATATGAGCGTGTAAGGCTACAACTAGAACTTATGGCGTAAGTAATGGAAGCGGATACTATACCGAAAAGAGGAAGTGTTGAAGAACAAAATTATAGCACTAATATGGACGATGGAGGAATAGTAATAATTAAAAAAACCATTTAAACAAGAGAAGTTATGCCATAGTCTATGTTATAGATTTTAAAAGAAGGCGAAATTATAACGACTCGTGTATATTCTTTTATTTTTAATATTTTCAAAGTGTAATAAAGGTTTAAATAATTAAATAAATATGTGTATTGATTTTGGCAGCAGTTACTAATTGTTATTTATTTAATTGTGATTTGTTGATATGTGGGATTGGATGGTGTGATTTATTATTGAGTTATACGATTTTATTTCGCTTATAAAAGTGATTTTATTATAGTTTGAATTCTATAAATACTTGGATTGATTTCTAAAATTGGTTTTATAATTTTATAATTTCAATAATTAATTTTAGGACTTTATAAATGAGAAATCAATATTCCACTAATTATTTATTTTTAAATGATTTTCTGAGTGTGTTAATTTTTAAAATCTATATTTAATTCAGGAAATCTTCAGAATCATGAAACTGATATTTTATTAAGTTCGTATTATTCTGAGAATTTTAAAATTATTTAGGAAATGTTCGGGATTCGTTTCACCCGCGCGTCGTTTCGTTATTTGTCAAAAAGCGGGTATAAAGTGTGCCTTAAGAATTGTTTTTAAAATTTCAAAGACTATGTTTTTAATTATTTTAGAATATTTTTGAACTTTTTAGATTAGATGGGATTTATTTCGATGTGTTTTTAATATTACTTGGTTCGTTAAAAATATAATGTCGGGATATAAAATCGGGTTTCCGGGAATTCAGGAGTACTAGTTAATAATAAACCAACACGTATCCAA
Source organism: Apium graveolens (assembly GCF_009905375.1). Lineage (NCBI taxonomy): Eukaryota > Viridiplantae > Streptophyta > Magnoliopsida > Apiales > Apiaceae > Apium > Apium graveolens. The sequence goes on from NC_133652.1 coordinate 189,768,337, forward strand.
TTTTAATAGGACACGTGTGGCTGCCCTGTTATATCCTTGACATCAATTTACCTTTGGTTCTCGGTTGTGCCTCTCGAACTCTCTCGATTCTCTCTCTGTTCTCTCTTTGTTTATCGTTTTTGTTCCGGTTTCCTTCATCGACTCTTATATTCTTCATTCCGTTTTTGCTTCCCTGGAATTCGTTCCTCTTCCCTCATTTTTCTGGAGATTTCTCCGGTGAGCCGCCCATATTTTCTAGTTGGCTTGGTTCTGTGTTGTTCAGTTGGTATGCATATATATATATATATATATATATATATATATATATATATATATATATATATATATTTGTATATATGTGTGTGTGCTTTGTGTATTTGTGTGTTCATATCTATGTGTGTGTATGTGTGTTCGATTGTGTGTTTATGTGTGTGTATATATGGTGCGCGGGGGCGCGTGTGGTGGTTGTGCATTTGTGCGGCTGTGTATTTGGTTTGGGCTGGTTTCGGGTTCTGGTTACTGGGCTTTGCAGTTGGGCTCTATTATTGGGCCTCCACTGTTGGGCCTGTTTATGCAGTTGTTTTTGGTTGGGCCTGTTTGGGCCGCTTATGTGCTGTGATTTGGACTGTGCAGAATTTTTAATTGTGATTTTTGTATTGCAGGAAATTTTGAGTAATATTTGTGATAAAAATGAATTTATACGGAAAAAATTTCAGTAATTAATTGGCGAAATTTTTGGTTGGAATCCGAATTATCGGGTACCCTGAGAATTTTGCCGCCGTACCGCGATGACTCGTTACGAGCGGAAGGTGGATGGTGATGACGTTGTTCTGAGTCCTAAATTTTATAAATAAATAAAATGATTTACGTAAAGTATTTTTAGACTTAAATAAATAAATACGAATTGTGTTGTGGTATAAGTGATATGAGAATGGTGAACTTGAGTTGTGGATTGTTGTGATTGTTGACGTCGATTGTAATTAATGGGTAGGCTTATAAACAAAGGAGTTGCTGCCAAAATTTTCTAAAAATATATTTGTAAACGTACGTATTTATATTGTACGTGTTATTCCTATTTGTGTTCGGATTACGTGATTACGTGATTATGTGTATAATAACTATACGAGTCGAGTTATTGGATTGGGTTATTAGGATTTGAGGATATGAAGCATGTCGGTATAACTGATTAGGGTATTCTGTATTTGTAAATCACATTCGAGTTTCCCCAGGACCGAAATCAACGTGAAGGCTACTTAGGGTTTTGTAAAGCGTTCAAGGCAAGTACCCCTGACCATTCTTTTATGGTTCGGTACATATGAATAGCTAAATATTTTATTCTTGTAATGGAACAGAAACGTTTTTAGTTACGTATCCCCTATAGTTATAAATCACTATTTTAAATTTGTTTTGGGGAAAAGTAACTTTGAAAGGTACCTATCTCAAATAAAATGATTTGCGAACTCGATTTTAAATGTGTGCTGGTAAAATGAATGATTTTGAAAATGAGATAGGTACAAGTGTTTTGAAAACTGGATAAAATGGTCAGATATGGGATACATAGGGGCCAGAGTAGGCCTATTGAGGTGGCGTCAGAGGCTAATTCGGTTGCGCGTATTATATAACCGATTAGTCCAGCAGGTCAGAGACCTAGCTAGTCTTTGAGTTCCGGTCTCTGAGTTCCGGAATAGGTAAATGGGATGGCAGTTAGAGTCGTCTGGTGTTGATAGCCTGATCAGCTGTCTTCACATATCCGTTACGTATTTGATTTGGATTTGTGATTCCCGTAAGGGTATAAGTGGTTGATACAGCGGTTTTATAAATATGAATAGCATGCTAAAATTGGACTCTAGTACTTACACAGCACACTACTACATTGTTTTGATAAAGCATGCTAGTTAGTGATATCCAATTATCTCCAATTTTCATTATATAATGTTGATGACATGATTACAGCTCTGTTCTTATTATTGTTACATTACTGTTTTTATTCCGTTATTCATATGTTGGTACTGCTGAGCGATTATGCTCACCCTTGCAAATTGTTATGTATATCTCGCAGATGCCTAGAAGACCAGTCAGATATACCCGTGTTCCCGCCCCTTCAGGACCCGACTCCTCTGAGGTAGTATGTATCAGACCATGAGGCCTGATGAGTTGCTGAATAAAGTTAGAGTGTGTTAGATATTGAATAAATGGTTTGTAATAATGTGAACCTAAATCATACTTAAACCTGGATCAGATCTTGGTTTGGGGTAGCATATTTTAATAATAGTCTTGTTGTTTATATTTTGGTATTTGTGTTTGGTAATGTCAACTCCTGACCCCGGGGTTGAGGTCGTCACAGTTGGTACCAGAGCTACAGGTTCAAGTCCCCGATCCAGGTTAGGGATTGTGTCGAATATGTGATAAAGTGAGTCTTTAGGTGTGAGTCAGCAACTCATATAGAGGAGCAAACTTTTAAAGTCAGTTGAGGGTTCCTACGGCGTTACCCTAGAATCTATTAAATGTTTTGATATAATTGCCTTGACCTGGTTGTGTCTTCCCTGTATATTTATTATGTTGACAGTGGCCTATTGCGATTTCAAGTTCTCCATCTCGGGAGAATCCCTCTCACCCGGATAGCTCAGATTCTGAGAGGACCGTGGATGTTGTTGCTGAGGAGACCCCTATGCCTCCTCCACCAGTTCCTTCCTTTGTGTCAAGAGACATCTCTGGACCTGGTACTCGTCCCCGTTGGGTACGTAGGTCTGTGTCTGCCATTAGGGATTTTCCTCCCGGCTGTGGTCCTGGTTCTTCCTCGACGAGACTTCCAGTACCTCATGTAGCCCCTAGTGGTACTTCTTCACCGATCCTATATCATGTTCACCGATCGTTGAATATATCCCTTATCAGAGATCAGAGTCCGAGATTGGCTGCTCAGTTTGATCAGGTACCCATTGCACCCTTCCAGGGCATTTCTGCCCCTTCCCCTGAGGTGCAGGCCCGTGTGCGATTATTGACCCAGATGGTTGTTGAGAGCGCAAGATCCATTGACCGTTTCATTAGCTCAGAGTTCAGGGTTGTGCAGTATCAGGACCTAGTGAACTAGCTAGTGTTTGAGCTAGGTTCCATCGGTGGCAGTGGTAGTGGTTAGACCAGGTTTGCAGCAGAGAGATATAGAGCTCAGAGTTGACTTCCAGGAGTTCTGTAGTTGTTTACCTTCTATATATATATTATGTTGTGATAGTTTGTAGTAGGCGGAGGCTGCTACGACAGCCAATTTTGGTGTGTATTTGGATTATTTCTTTTCAGTTGGATTTTCAGTTGTACTAGTTGGATTCATGTTGGTTATTATATTGCAACTGCTTTATTTCATTGTTCAGCTTTTATATGTTGTGCGTTGCTATTATTGTTGCTTTTGTTGCTGGCATATTCTTTAGATTATGATCATTCACTCAGTGTGAATCCAATTAAACTGAGTATGAGGATATTGTCTTAGTGGCAACGCTCTCCTGATGCATAATTATAAACTGCTTGGAGCAATCCATTTTTTTTATATATGAATGTTATGTTTCAGGAGATACCACTAAAGAGGAACTCTAAACCCAATAACGGATCTGTTGGGGATCCTTCCATGAGTGAATTGATGAACTTGTTACATCAGCAGTCTACACAGCTGGCCCAACAGCAACAACAATTCCAGCAGCAGCAACAAAAATTGCAGCAACAACAAAAACAACAACAACTCATACAACAACAACATCAGCAAATCCAACAGCAGCAACTACAAATCCAGTAGCAGCATGAGATGAGGGGGACAAATCAGGGTGTTAGTTTTAAGTCTTTCCAGACATTAAAGCCCCTAGAGTTTAAAAGAGAAGTGGATCCTGTTGCTGCCAGGATATGGTTAAAGGAGATGAAAAAGGCGTTTGCACTCACCAAGGTGAGTGAGGATTTAAAGACAGATTATGCTAGCTATTTTCTGAAGAATGATTTGAATTATTGGTAGGAATCTACGCGAGCCCTAGAAGGAGAAGGTCATGTTTCATGGGCCAGAGTCACAGAGTTATTTTTTGAGAAATACTTTCCGGACTATCTCCAGAGTTAAATGGAGATGGAATTTTTGAAATTGAAACAAGGAGATAGGAGTGTTACGGAATATGAAGCAAAGTTTACTGAGTTGGCCAGTATAGCACCGAAATATGTGAGTTCGGAAGCTCAACGAGCGAAGCGGTTTCAACAAGGGTTGAAGCCAGAAATAAGGAGTGGAGTTGTAGCTTTACAACTCAAGACATATACTTTGGTAGTCCAGGCTGCCCTAGTGATAGAAAGTGATCAGAGGTTAGCTGCAAAGGAGCAGGGCGAGAAGAAGAGGAAATTTGAAGGTGGACCTGCTAGGTTAGAATCAGGAATAGCGAGTCGAAAGTTCCAGCGTTGGTTTGGAAATAATAAGAATAAAAGGTTCAAGAGGCAGAATTTTCCCCAGGCTAAACCCAGTACTACTTCAGTTAACTCTGCGCCGACGAGGGTTAGTAAGCCAGTGGTTGATTGTAAGACATGTGGGAAGAAGCACAGTGGACAGTGTCGAGAAAATATCAACTATTTTAAGTGTGGCCAGAAGGGTCATTATTCAACGGAGTGTAAGTGTGAGATTCAAGGAGTAACTTGTTTTAGTTGCGGCAAAGTGGGACACATAGCTAGGAATTGCAAGTCGGTGACCCAAGGTAATGTTGGAAGAAGCGTGTCCCAAGGACCAGCAACCAGTATTGCTAGAGCTAGGACTTTTAAGATGACCAAGAAATATCCAGTTCATGATTCCGATGTGGTTACAGGTACGCTTTCTCTTAATTCCATACATGTTAACATTTTGTTTGATTCGGGAGCATCCAAATCTTTTATATCTATGAATTATGTGAATAAAATGCAATTGATGTTGGAAGACTTAGAGGAACCTTTGACCATAGAAGTGGCTAATAAAGATAAAACAATTTTGTCCTAGATGTTCCCTAGAGATTTTAGGATACATGTTTCCTATTGACCTAATACCCTTCGAGTTGGGAGACTTTGATATTATTTTAGGCATGGATTGGTTGTCTCTATATAAGGCGAATATTAACTGTAAGAAAAAGGAGAGTTGTTATGTACACCCCAGATAATAAAAGAATCAGCTATCAAGGACAGAGACAAGATAAAAAGTTCCTTTCAGTGATGCAAGCAAAGAGATTGTTGTGGAAAGGATATGAGGCGTATTTGGCTCATATGGTGGATACGAAGAAAGAGACTCCTATTTTGGATGAGATTCCCATAATGAGAGAATTCCCTGACGTTTTCCCAGAAGAATTACCAGGATTGCCACCTGATCGAGAGATAGAGTTCTCCATTGATTTGATGCCTGGAGTTGAACCAGTTTCCAAAACTCCATACAGGATGGCCCCAATGGAAATGAAAGAATTGGCTAAGGAACTTCAGGAACTATTGGATAAGGGAGTCATTCAACCCAGTGTTTCTCGGTGGGGTGTTCCCGTGTTGTTCGTAAAGAAGAAAGATGGGAGTATGAGATTATGCATTGACTACAGAGAATTGAATAAGTTGACAATAAAGAACAAGTATCCATTTCCATGCATTGACAATTTGTTTGATCAGCTTAAGGGGGCGTGTTACTTCTCAAAGATTGACTTAAGATCTGGCTACCACCAATTGAAGATAAAGCCCGAAGATATCCCTAAGACTGTATTCAGAACAAGGTATGGCCATTATGAGTTTCTAGTGATGTCGTTTAGATTGACAAATGCGCCAGCGGCTTTTATGGATCTAATGAATAGGGTGTATAAAGAGTATCTGGATAAGTTTGTTATTGTATTTATTGATGACATCCTCATATATTCAAAGAATCCAGAAGATCATGCAACGCATCTACGGATTGCTCTTCAGAAGTTAAGAAAAAAGCAATTGTATGCAAAGTTATCCAAGTGTGAGTTTTGGTTGACATAAGTGCAGTTTCTTGGACATGTGGTGACTAAGGAAGGTATTAAAGTAGACCCAGTAAAGATTGAAGCCGTATCAAAGTGGGAGCAACCGAAGACACCGATGGAAATAAGAAGTTTTCTTGGATTAGCAGGATATTATTTAAGATTTGTGAAAGATTTCTCGAAGATTGCATCCCCATTAACCAAGTTGACCCGGAAGAATGAGAAGCTCGTTTGGACGGAAAAGTGTGAAGAAAGTTTCCAGGTTTTAAAATGGAGATTAGTGACGGTACCAGTATTAGCATTGCCAGATGAGACGGGAAACTTTGTGATCTATAGTGACGCTTCTTTGAAAGGATTAGGTTGTGTACTAATGCGGCATGATAAAGTTATTGCTTATGCCTCCAGGAAACTAAAGCCTCACGAGCAGAAATATCCAGTTCATGACCTTGAGTTGGCAGCTATAGTGTTTGCTCTGAAGTTATGGCGTCACTACTTGTATGGAGAGAAATGCGATATTTATATAGATCATAAGAGCCTGATGTACATATTAACGCAGAAGGATTTGAACATGAGACATAGAAGGTGGTTGGAACTGATCAAGGACTACGATTGTTCGATTAATTATCACCCAGGTAAAGCCAATATGGTGGCTGATGCCTTTAGTAGAAAAGAAAGGTTGAATATGATTAAAAATTGCGGAAGAACTAGCCCAAGACTTGGAAAGAATGGAGATTGAGGTTCGAGTACCTAATGAAAGTCAAAAGCAACTATATGAAGTTACCTTCCAGCCGACATTGATGGAAAAGATCAAAAGGTGTCAAGAAGGAGTTATGGAACAAGAGTCGGATACTTTGACGGGAGAAGAGTTGTGTACTCAAAAAGATAATCAAGGTTTGTATAGATTTTCATCCAGAGTTTTGATTTCTAATGTAACGAAATTGAAGAATGAAGTATTACACGAAGCGCATAACTCTAGGTTTTCTATCCACCCTGGTAGTACTAAGATGTACCAAAACTTAAAGAGAAACTTTTGGTGGCTAGGAATAAAGAAGGATATTGCCAATTGGGTTAGTAAGTGGCATGTGTGTCAAACGGTGAAAGCGGAGCATCAACGACCAAGTGGATTGTTACAACCTTTGGAGATTCCCCAAAGGAAGTGGGAAGAGATTGCTATGGATTTTGTAGTGGGATTGCCAAGGACAATAGCAAATCATGACGCTATTTGGGTAATTATTGATAGATTGACTAAGTCAGTGCATTTTCCTCCATTCAATGAAAAGTATTCATTGGAAAAGCTAGTTAAGTTATACTTGGATGAGATAGTTACCAAACATGGAGTGCCTTTGTTTATAGTGTCAGATCGAGACCCGAGATTTAATTCCAGGTTTTGGACTAAATTCCAAGAGTGCTTAGGAATAAAGTTGAATATGAGCACCACTTATCATCCTCAGACAGACGGCCAAAGTGAAAGAACGATTCAGACCATAGAGAATATGTTGAGAGTCTGTGTTTTGGATTTTAAGGGTAATTGGGATGAACACCTACCTTTGATTGAGTTCTCGTATAATAACAGTTACCATGCCAGTATCGGGATGCCACCTTACGAAGCTTTGTATGGACGTAAGTGTAGATCACCGTTGTATTGGGATGAGGTAGGAGAGAAGAAAGTGTTAGGTCCCGAATTGGTTCAGCAAACCAAAGATGCAATAGTATTGATTCGGAAAAGGTTGGAAGCAGCCCAAGATAGATAGAGAAAGTATGCAGATTTGCATAGGAAATATATGAATTTCGAGATAGGGGCTCTAGTATTATTAAAGGTATAACCTTGGAAAGGGTTAGTGCGTTTTGGTCAGAAAGGTAAACTTAGCCCCAGATTTATAGGACCCTTTGAGGTTTTGAAGAAAGTGGGAAAGGTTGCTTATGAGATAGCGTTACCACCGCAGTGGCAACACATTCATAATGTGTTCTATGTATCTATGTTGAAGCCCTATATCCCTAGTTCGAATCAAGTTATAGAATATTAACCAATTGAATTACAGCCAGATTTGTCCTATTTGGAACAACCGATCCAAATCCTACACCGTAAAGAACGAGTCCTTAGGAATAAGTTAATCCCATAGTGAAAGTCTTGTGGAGAAATCCTCGAGTAGAAGAGTCTACTTGGAAATTAGAGTCAGACATGCTTGATAAATATCCTCATTTGTTTAGCTAAGTCAGATTCTGGGGACAGAATCTTTTTAAGGGGAAAGGATATAACGGCTCGTGTATATTCTTTTATTTTTAATATTTTCAAAGTGTAATAAAGGTTTAAATAATTAAATAAATGTGTGTATTGATTTTGACAGCAGTTATTGATTGTTATTTATTTAATTGTGATTTGTTGATATGTGGGATTAGATGATGTGATTTATTATTGAGTTATACGATTTTATTTCGCTTGTAAAAGTGATTTTATTATTTGGTTCTTTAAAAATATAATGTCGGGATATAAAATCGGGTTTCCGGTAATTCAGGAGTACGAGTTAATAATAAACCAACATGTATCCTGTTTTAACAGGACACGTGTGGCTGCCCTGTTATATCCTTGACATCAATTTCCCTTTGGTTCTCGGTTTTGCCTCTCGAACTCTCTCGATTCTCTCTCGATTCTCTCTCTATTCTCTCCTTGTTTCTCGTTTTTGTTCCGGTTTCCTTCCTTGACTCTTATCTTCTTCCTTCCGTTTTTGCTTCCCTGGACTTCGTTCTTCTTCCCCTCATTTTTCCGGAAATTTCTCCGGTGAGCCGCCCCTATTTTCTGGTTGGCTTGGTTCTGTGTTGTTCAGTTGGTATGCATGTATATATATATATTTCTATATATGTGTGTGCTCTGTGTATTTGTGTGTGCATATCTGTGTGTATGTGTGTTCGATTGTGTGTATGTGTGTGTATGTAGCGCGCGGTGGCGCGTGTGGTGGTTGTGCATTTGTGCGGCTGTGTGTTTGGTTTGGGCTGGTTTCGGGTTCTGGTTATTGGGCTTTGCATTTGGGCTCTATTATTGGGCCTCCACTGTTGGGCCTGTTTATGCAGTTGTTTTTGGTTGGGCCTGTTTGGGCCGCTTATGTGCTGTGATTTGGACTGTGCAGAATTTTTAATTGTAGTTTTTGTATTGCAGGAAATTTTGAGTAATATTCGTGATAAAAATGAATTTATATTGGAAAAATTTCAGTAATTAATCGGCGAAATTTTTGGTTGGAATCCGAATTATCAGGTACCCCGAGAATTTTGCCGCCGAACCGCGATGACTCGTTACGAGCGGATGGTGGACAGTGATGACGTTGTTCTGAGTCCTAAATTTTATAAATAAATAAAATGAATTACGTAAAGTACATTCAGACTTAAATAATTAAATACCAATTGTGTTGTTGTATAAGTGATATGAGAATGGTGAACTTGATGTTGTGGATTGTTGTGATTGTTGATGTCGATTGTAATCGACGGGTAGGCTTATAAACAAAGGAGTTGCTGCCAAAATTTTCTAAAAATGTATTTGTAAACGTACTTATTTATATTATACGTGTTACCCCTATTTGTGTTCGGATTACATGATTACGTGATTATGTGTATAATAACTATACGAGTCGGGTTATCAGATTGGGTTATTAGGATTTGAGGATATGAAGCATGTTGGTATAACTGATTAGGGTATTCTGTATTTGTAGATCCCAGTCGAGTTTCCCGAGGACCGAAATGAATGTGAAGGCTACTTAGGGTACCTATCTCGAATGAAATTATTTGCGAATTGGATTTTATATGTGTGCGGGTAAAATGAATGATTTTGAAAATGAGATAGGTACATGTGTTTTGAAAACTGGATAAAACGGTCAGATATGGGATATATAGGGGCCAGAGTAGGCCTATTAGGATGGTGTAAGAGGCTAATTCGGTTACGCGCATTATATAACCGATTAGTCCAGTAGGTCAGAGACCTAGCTAGTCTCTGAGTTTCAGAATAGGTAAATGGGATGGCAGTTAGAGTCGTCTGGTGTTGATAGCCTGATCAGCTGTCTTCACATATCCGTTACGTATCTGATTTGGATTTGTGATTCCCGTAAGGGTATAAGTGGTTGATACAATGGTTTTATAAATGTGAATACCGTGCTAAAATTGGACTCTGGTACTTACACAGCACACTACTACATTGTTTTGATAAAGCATGCTAGTTAGTGATACCCAGTTATCTCCAATTTTCATTATATAACGTTGATGACATGATTACATCTCTGTTCCTATTATTGTTACATAACTGTTTTTATTCCGTTATTTATATGTTGGTACTGCTGAGCGATTATGCTCACCCTTGCAAACTGTTATGTATATCTGGCAGATGCCTACAAGACCAGTCAGACATACCCGTGTTCCCGCCCCTTCAGGACTCGGCTATTGATTTCTTTTTTTCTTTGAAAAAGCATGAGGTCTGATGAGTTGCTGAATAAAGTTACAGTGTGTTAGATGTTGAATAAATGGTTTGTAATAATATGAACCTGAATCATACTTGAACCTGGATCGGATCTTGGTTTGGGGTCAAGTTAGCATATTTTAATAATAGTCTTGTTGTTTATATTTTGGTAGTTATGTTTGGTGACGTCAACTCCTGATCCCGGGGTTGAGGCCGTCACAGAAATGACCAGTTGATGTTCATTGAGTTTTACCAAAAATGACAGTTATCATGCGAGCGATGGATTAAATTCTTATAAAGAGTTATACAAGAGAAGGTTGTTGTTCTCCCTTATGTTGAAAAGAAGTTTTTAAGCCAAGAATACTCAGACTCGAGGTAATTTAAAGAACCAATGAAACCAAAGGTCTTATTCTGACCCGACTAGTGACATCCCAAGACAAACAGGAGAATTGTGTGACCAAACTTGTAAGGACATAGGATATTAAGAAAGAGACCTAGTATTGTTGAAGGTGACTCCATGGAAAGGAGTAATGAATTTGTAAAGTACCCCTTCCTATTTTTAATTTGATTCTGGGACGGAATTCTTTTAATGGGGGGTGACTATTATAACCCGAATTTTCGGGACTTTGAAAAATGATGAATTAATAGTAATCATGTAAAGCATAATGTAACATAATATGTAATCGAGGTGTTAGATATTGAGTGCAACACAGGGGTGAATGTGTTTTCTTGATTTTTAGCCATTTAAACAGTTTGGATATTAGTTAACAAAGCAGTTTCTAATTTGCACAAATATTGTGTTAGACAGAAACAATACAACAAGTACAATATTTCAAAACTCACTTAATTTGTATTAATTAAGTTTGACTTGCTACAAATAATAGGTTCTTAAAAGTATATGAACTCAGCTTCTTTCTTGAGAGAGTATGATAAAATTTAAATCTGTTTTTTTTCTTTTTTTATAAACAAAGGTCTAGTGTTTACTTTATAGATTAGTAAACACAGGTTTACACAGCATGCAATAAGATGTATTAAACCCTTTTCTAAGCTATCTCTGAATCTTTCTATTTTTTGGATTAATAAATTTTTGCAAATCTTGTAGGTATGTGACCATCCTTTGTCAGTTAATCTTGGCCCTTGGTCATGCACTCTTCAAGCTGCTTTTGTAGACTTTACAATCTATTTGAATAGATCATTTGTTGATTGATAATCTTGAATATTTAACTTGTCTGCATTATTGTATTTGAGCTTCATATCGAGATCTCCAGTTTGATCTATAGAGAAGTGATATCTCGATAAGTATAATGACTTATCATGATCTTTGAGTTCTCTATAAGTGTTGTTGTCTTGTCGAGGTTTCTGAGTTCTCTATACATGTACTTGACTTATTGAGGTCTCTGAGTTCTCCATATATGTACTTGACTTGTCGAGGTCTTTAGATCTCTACATGTAGAAATGATTTGTCGATATCTCTGAGATCTCTATATGTATTCTGACTTGTCGATATCTCTGAGATCTCTAATAAGAAATTGACTTATCGATATCTCCAATCTTCACATCTTCATTTGACTTGTCGATATCTTTAAATTGTCTACATGTAAAAATGACTTGTCAATATCTCCAATCTTCACATCTTCATTTGACTTGTCGATATCTCTGAGACTTCCCTATAACCCATTTTGGACTTCTCGATAAGTCATTCTGGAGTTCTCGAATGACTTCTCCATATAACTTGATCTTTGACTTGTCGATATCTTGACTTAGAAAATTTGTCATAAAATAGATTTATTCAACTCCAAACTTCTATATCTTTTCTCTGAGGTATGATCTTTGCTTGATCTTCTTCCAGAGTTTATTCTAAGGCTTGAAACTGTTTACAGAAAAATACACCAGTCTAATCTTCTAACCTTTTTACAGCTCAAGAAATATAATACATAATACATATTTAGATCATCATACAACTAAATCTCAAGGTTGTTAATGTAACTTAGTCTTGTTATTATATAGGCATGTCTTGCACAACACGAGGAATTATATTTCAACATAAAACAGAAATAAATAAATAATATGAAACTGTGAAGCACAGGAACCCTAAAGATGAAGACTGGATAAATACAAAGAATCAAATTATGGAATTAATTCTCTAAGTCCGTAACCAGGTCATGGGAAGAAGTTCAGTAATATGTTCAAGCCTCCATGAAGAATAAATGTCAAAGGACTTCCGGTGTCAGTAAAATGAATTAATTTGAAGTATTAAAGATCAGGGGTTCAGTGAATGAGGCAATGAATAACCAACCAAGTTGTATCAGTTCAGAACTGCAAAGGAAATTGAATTAAATTAATTCATGCTAGTTGTTTGTAAACCAGACCAGTGCACCAAACTTGAGCATATCAGAAAAGAATTAATTCAGTTATATAGAAGGATTTTTATTGATACAATTACCGAAAGACAAGAAGTGAAAATGTGCTAAGTCAAATACATGCCTTGTGGTCGCAAGCTAAAGTGTATAGAAGAAATGCAAGGTCGAAACTAAAGAGCTCCAAGGTGAAGCTCCAGTTGCAAGTTAGAGTCAAGCTTCTTAGAATCCTAAGGCAATTCCAATTTGCACTGTGGTTGCAAGTTAGACTTACACTAGGGTCGCAAGTAATCAAATGGAGATCTTTTGTCAATGTGGTCGCCAGTAAAGAGTTATGTATTTTTCTAAGGCAAGAGTTTTCCTCCTGGTCGCAAGTAAAGGAAAATAATTTACTTTCCTTGTGATTTCTAGTAACTTATCAGAAATATTCTCCAAGGCAAAACTACTACCTTGTGGTCGTAAGTAAGGAAGAAAGCAACATAATTTCCTCTAGTCGCCAGTAATTCACTTGGTTGTTTATATTGAACAATCAGAAGCAATTGAATGGATATTGTGTGGTTATAAACATGCCATCTGTCCAAAATAATTGAAGTCTACAAAAGCAGCAGAATGAATTAAATTCATTTGGTTATCATCCTCAGCAAAAACTTTGTTTTTACGAGAGCTACATTAAAGACTTCATCTATTAAGCTTGTAAATATAACATTGTGTTGTCGAATTTATTATAGCTAATCATTAAATTTATTAGTTTGTATCAACCTCAAGATTTATATTAATAGAATAATATATTCTTTGAATTATTTTGTGTCTATTTTGATTCTGTATATATAACGAAGAACTTGTAACAATTCAAAAAAGATTGTAGGTATCGTATCCAACCCCTCCTTCTACAATACTTTGGGGCTAACAAATTCTAACGGTCGATGAAAAACTTTTTAGCCCACGCTATGTTCAGAAGTGTAAATTAAATTTTCGATTCAATATTGTGGTTGTACGTACCAAATGAGTGTATATAAAAGTCGTTGGTTTTCAAAGAAAACTAATTTTGCAAAATGACTTTATTTTACGAACTATCGAGTAATAAGAGAATCACATTACGATTAAGAATTTAGGATCCTACGAATAAATTCCAAGTACAAGGTTACAGACTATAAATGATTTATAAGAAAGGATTACCCCGCGAATTACTTACGAGGATTTATTACAATTGTGAGGAAGCGACCAACTGAATAAGTAAGTGAACGAATAAAAGAATTAAACATATGCAACTTCCCATGAAATACATGCAAAGCAATTAGCATAAGATGCAATTAAAGAATAAAAATTAAATAGTAAATGAAATAGTTAGATGATTGAATGAATAGTAGCTAGGTTGGACTTTGTCCTAGCCTAGCTTGTAGGATTTGAAAATAAGTCATGCTTCTTGCATTATACATGCAATATATCTATAAATAGGTCACGAAAATCAACCCACACTCATCATAACCTCACCAAGAAAACAAGCACCAAAGAAACACACTCTCTCTCCCAAGAACACAATGTTGATTTTCAAGAACAAGGAGGAAAGAAAAATTCAAAACTGAAATTCTAGAGCTTCAAAAATTACAAATATTTAACCACAGCTCCTCCATATCATAGGTAAGGCTCGTACCAAATTTCAAGGCCATTCATTAAGTTTTAAATTTATTAAAAATCTGTGAAATTGAGAGTGAATAGTAACTCCGAAAATCACTAACTTGTTTTCTTGATTTTTCATGGATGTTAAAGATCCTAAGCTATATCAAAGCGTCATCAAGGATCTTAGGACTTTATTAAGTATTAAAAAGCTTCAAGTTAGGTATAAACATCATCCACCCTTTGATTTACTTGAGTTATAAGATTGATTTTGAGTTATGTTTAAGTACATGTTGTTTCATTGAGTTTGGATTATAAAAAAATAGGTTTTGACGGATGATTGTTATGGATTGATGTTGATGATGATTTCATATAGTTTAGGGACTGATCTTACAAGAAATACGAAGGAATTGGTGTTTGAGTTGTTATCAATGAAATTAACGTAGTTAAAACCGGAAATCGTTACACGTATAGTCATCGTAATTTCCGCTTGTATTTAGGACTGTTTTAAGCAATAAATACGAACTGTAAATTTAATATTTTTAAACACCACTGGACATAAATTTAAAGGTATTATTTTATAGTTTGTAACCATATAAAGTTCGTGCCGAGATGATTTACGAATTAGGATAAAAGTTTGTTTTAGTGAACGTAGTCGAGAAAACCAAACTACTACCTAGTACTGACTTTGAGGGTATAATTGAAGCCCTTAAACATTGTTTAAAATTATAAACTTTGTCAGTAGATTAATTATACAGTTAATAAGCCCTCTTTAAAATTTAAGCTAAAGATATTAATTTTTTTATTTTATAAAAATGTCGGAGTCGAGATTGCGCAAGGAGTGATCACCAAGAACACCTATTGCCTATAAACTGCCAATTCAGGAAATTTTCCCTTCTGCCCAAGAATCCATTTTCAAAGAGTCCGTTCTCACTTTTGTCTAGATCGTGCACGCGAAAACGGTGCGTCGGTTGAGTTAACGGTTTGAGAGAAATCAATATTTTAGTGAAAGCGGTATGAACAGTAAAACTCCGTAGTTGACCGAACTTTTAAAATATTTTTCACCTATTTAAATTCATTCTATCAAGTGAAACTTTTATGATAAATAGTAAAAACACTCAAAAAGCTTCTTGAGATGTCTTCGTATTAAAATATTAATTTTTGATTTATTAAATATATTAGAGTGTGAGTCGCGTAATAGTAACATTCGGTAAAGTCAACTCTAAGAAACCATTTTGACCATCCATTTCGACCAAGGATTGATAGTTATTTCGAGTCGGTTGAATATCAAAAATTGTAAAGTATTGTACTTATTATAAAAAAAGTCATTGATGGGATTAGGAATATTGATTAAGATTATGATATTTATTGATTAGAAAACCTAGAACGAGTGGAAGTCAAGACCGTATCTTGGACTCCGGACAAGTTTTCAAACCCTGCCTTTTTAAAACTGTTATGTTGTGTTTGTTTTCAAATAATTGCGATATATACATGATGTTGTATTATGATGTTTTACGAATTGTGATATATATTATCATACAATATGTTAATGAATTTGGTATATGAATATTACTGGATTTCAATCGATAACGCTAGAGAGTAGCATTGTATATATAAGGTGTATATTTTAGACCGATGATCGGTCGGTATAATTTGATGAAAACCCGGAAGTATTCCGGAGGTTTTTTATTTAAGAATATTAACGTTGGCGAGTAGCGTGGTATATATTTTAGACCGAGAGTCGGTCAGTATAATTTATTTAAAAACCCGGAAATATTCTAGAGATGTTTGGGATAAATAAAGTCTCTATCTATTTTATGTTTAAAGTAAATATTCCAAGGGACTCGTTACTCTCTTATGATTCATTAAATATCTCGAATTCATTTAAAATGATTTCCAAAGATTGTATTCCCTCAACTATATTTAATTACTCGAACAATGAATATAATTTCAGATATTCATTTAAATAAGAGAAGTATTCTCCAACGATTATTTTACTTCATATTCAATTATTTAATATTAATATATATTAATTTAATTTCCTAAACATAAATTAGTTGCGGCATATTATTTTAAATATTCTTTTAAAATAGAACTATTCGAGGTTAATTATTTAATAAACATTAATTATTAAATATTTATTTATTGATTTTATAAGATTTAACACATAAATCTTATTTCAAAATATTTTCTAAGTTTCAGAAAATCATTTTGGTACTATCTGAACTTCGAAAAATATTATTTTGATATATATTTAATATTTTTACTATAATGTCAAAGGAAACTCCCCCTTAAATACTTATCTGTTCACAACGGTCAACTCATATTATCTTAGTACGTCCTTTGTGTTACGTACTGATTCTCAATTATCAGAAGAAGCTCAGGATCTAGTTGTTCGGGTGTCATCAGTATTTGATGTGTCATCAGGATTTAACACATCATCAGCATTTGGATGTCATCAGTATTTGGAGGCAGTCAGCTTAGAAGATTTGTTTTGTTCCTTGTATTGTGGAATAGATATCTTTTATGTCTGAGTTATAGGACTTTATCTATTCAGTTGAAGATATGTATCAGTTTCGGTTAGCTTTTGATAATGCATATCCTAGATTGTTTAGTTGTAGCTGTGTATTATATAAACACAGTTTAGGTCATCACATAGTGAATTAACTTGAGCATCATACGACCTAGCAACTCTCAAGAATATCAGTATTTCTTGAGAGAGTTTTGTAATAGTTTTTATCAGAAATATAAAAAGTTGTTATATTTTATTACTTGTTCGAAACATTTATACAATTATATCCAACCCCCTTAAACAATTGTATCCTTACTGGGCAACAATTGGTATCAGAGCGGACTAATAATTCACTATCAGAATCGATCTAAACATGTCTCTGAACAAGTATGAAAGTATCAAAATTCCCATTCTGAAGAAGGCTGAATATCCTACATGGAAAGTGAAGATGCTCATGCACTTGGAAGCTACAGATCCAGACTATCTCGATGTAATCAATGATGGACCTTACAAGCCAACAAAATTGGTACCTGCAACTTATACTGTTGATGAACATCTCCAGCTGAAGGAGAAAAGTGAATGGACACCAGAAGAGAAAGTCATTGTACTGAAAGATGCAATGGTAAGATATATTTTGCATAACAGTCTTGATTCTGTGATGTCAAATAGGGTTATAGCCTACAAGACTGCCAAAGAAATCTAGGATGCCCTTGAGACTCAATACCAAGGAACCACAACCATCAAGAAGAAAAGAAGGGTTGTTTTAGTTCAAGAATATGAACATTTAGAGGCAAAGATTGATGAGAGTCTCACAGACATCTATGATAAATTTCTTACTTTGCTCAACGACCTATCTTTGGTGGAAAAGGTGTATGATCTTAAAGATTCAAACACAAAGTTTCTGAGAGCTCTGAGTGAGGAATGAGAGACACAGACCTCAATCATACGACACCAGTATGATCTGGAAAAGTCACTCTGGATAAAATCTATAGCATGCTGAAGATTCATGATTTGGAAGTTCAGCAAAGGAAATAGACGAAAAAGTATGAAGGCAAAATCAGTTGCCTTAAAGTGAATGCTAAAGCTTCAAAAGACAAGAATATGGAAGCTACAAGGAAGAAGAACTATCTGCCAAAATTAGATACTGATGATTCATCATCAAATCCTGATGATGATACTGATTCTGAAACTGATGGAAACATGACAAATTCTGATGTCATACAAATGGCAGCTATGATGGTCAAGGGATTCAAGAGAATGCAATTCAGGAAATCTCAGAAGACTAGAAGCTTCAGGAAGAATTTTACTGGAGGGGAAAGGAAGCCTTATGGAAGAAGAGAATGAAAAGATGTGAAAGCTGGAAAAGTAGACAGGTCAAAGATCAAGTGCTACAACTATGATGAACCTGGCCACTTTGCTACTGAATGCAGGAAGTCAAGAAATGACAAAGGGAAGAACAAAGCCTTGATCACATCAAGCAAGGACTAAACTCTACTGATCTGAGGCTGAAGGAACAAACTATGCCCTGATGGCTAGTTTTGATAGTCCTGCTTCTCCTGATTCTAAGCTATCAACATCTTTCTTTTCTCTTGATACTGAGGATATATCTGAATTGAAATCTATTCTTAAATCTCTGTATGGTAATTTTAAGAATAAGACTCTAGAAAATGATAGACTTATAACTGAGATTGAGATCTTAAAATCTAGGAATGTACAGTTAGAGTCTGACTTAATAAGCCAGATTGATTTGAAGAAAGAATGTGAGAGAGTTAAACATATAGTAAAGATCCTTGAGGCTAGATACGGTATGTTAGAAAAAGATTTAGAAAATGAGAGAAAACCCCTTAAAGCCTGGACTGATTCAGGAAAAAAGGTTCATGAGATGATCTCAAAAAAAAAACTGGAAAGAATGCCTTGGCTATAAAGATGGAATTAAAGATGTTGACACTGAAAATAAAATTATCCTTAAGACTCCTGTTAAATTTATCTCTTCAGAAAATAATGAACCCAAATCAACCTTTGAAAAGGGTTCAACATCTACATATCAGGAAAAGAAAGTAAATGATAAAAATCAAAGTGAGGAAAACAAAGAAACCATTAAGACTGTCAAGAAAGAAAAGAACATAAGACTTTTGTCTAAAGGACAACTAAAAAAGAAATTATCTGAAGTTACTGATAAACCTCAGATAAAAAGTCCAAAAAGAAACAGGAATGGTAAGCAAGGTGTGTCTAAAGATTCTAACTATAAGGTTTCTCCCAATGTTCCTAGAAAAACTTGTTTTAACTGTGAAAATACTAATCATCTTGCTATTGATAGCAGGAGGAGTAAGAAAAAGAAATATGCTATTCCTGAGTCTGATGTTAGGGGTAGATTAGCATTTTACAAAC
This sequence comes from Apium graveolens, assembly GCF_009905375.1. Classification (NCBI taxonomy): domain Eukaryota; kingdom Viridiplantae; phylum Streptophyta; class Magnoliopsida; order Apiales; family Apiaceae; genus Apium; species Apium graveolens. Next base: position 189,787,570 of record NC_133652.1, read on the forward strand.
CACAAAATCCTTTTTTTCATTGTAGTATTAGTTGGAATTCAATTTAAACTTGTAGTTCTTATCATAAGCTATATCACAGTTTCTATGAACCCTTGCCCAAATTTAATAAAACTGCTTATGTGTTCAATTTTGCAATAACTACTAAATCTGCTTCTGATAAGACAAATTCTATTAAAGAAAAACCTGTCAGAATTGATTCTGAATCACAGAAAGTTAACTTGTTCAAAATAAGGGCCCAACAAGTGTGGGTTCTTAAAAATCCTTCTAATTAATCATCTCTCTGATTGTAGGGTAACAGGAAAAACATTCTTGTCTTGGGCAGTGGATGTTCTGGACACATGACTGGAAATAAAACCCTGCTGTCAGAATTTGAGAGGAAGGCTAGCCCGGATGTATCTTATGTGGATGGAAACATTGGACACACTCTGGGATATGGCAACTTGATAATTAAAAAGGTGGTAATAGAAAATGTGGCTTTGGTGGAAGGATTGAAACATAATCAACTGAGCATCAGTCAGATCACTGACAAAGGTTACCATGTGGTGTTCTATGACTCTCACTGTGAAGTTGTTCACATTAAAATAAAGAAAGTTGTCTTAAAAGGATACAAATATGGTAACATATATGAAGCAAGGCTGCATGAAAGTCTTGAGAAGGAAGCTACTTGCCTTATCTCTAAGGCATCAGTAGATGAAAGCTAGAATTGGCACAAGAAGCTCTCATATCTCAACTTCAATTCTATAAATGAACTTGCCAAGAAGGAGCTAGTGAGAGGGCTACCAAACATGTTATACTCATCTGATGGTCTTTGTGACGCCTGCCAAAAGTCTAAACAAAGAAGAGTATCCTTCAAAAGCAAAACAGAATTCTCCATCACTGAACCATATCACATGCTACACTTGGGTCTCTTTGGACCAGTGAACATAATGTCAATCAACAAGAAAAGTTACACACTTGTAATTGTTGATGATTTCACTAGATATGCCTGGGTTTATTTTCTACACATGAAGGATGAAACTCCAGAAATTCTTCTGGATCATGTAAAGCAAATTGAAAATGGAACAAATTTCAAAGTGAAAATTCTGAGAAGTGATAATGGCACTGAGTTCAAGAATTCAAAGATGGAGGAAGTTTGCAAGTACAAAGGTATACAACAGCAGTTCTCAGCTCCTGGTACACCTCAACAAAATGGTGTTATTGAGAGGAAAAATGGAACCTTGATTGAAGCTGGAAGAACTCTGCTAGATGAAGCCAAATTACCCACTTACTTCTGAGCTGAAGCAGTAAACACAACCTGTTACACTCAGAACATCACTCTGATAAACAGACATGATGTAACTCCCTATCAGATGCTGAAAGAAAAGAAGCCAAGTCTGAAACATCAAAGTGCTTTATTCTAAGGGCTCACACTGATCAACTAGGAAAATTTAAATCAAAAGCTGATGAAGGAATCTTTGTTGGTTATGCACCATCAAGAGCATATAAAGTTTTCAATCTGAGAACAAATTCTATAGTTGTATCCATCAATATATCTTTTGATGATAGAAATATTCCTGGATTTGAAGAAGACTCTCATGAAAGATTGATTTTTGAGAATAAAAATGCACTGTTGGTCTCTGCATCAGACTTCAATAAATCATCAATTACTGATGATCTAAGTCCTGATACTCCTTTAGATCCTGAAGATGATCAATGTACTAATGAACTTGCACATGTTGAGGGGGAGCAACAGCAAGGTTCAACTGATGGTACCAATACAGAAGAATCAACTCAAGGTTATTCTTAATCTGATCAAACAAAATCCAATGCTGACACGATATCAGGAGAGCATGAGTCAAATGTTAATACTTCATCAGGAGATAATAACACTGACTCGGGGGGGGGAGCCTCAAATGCATTTGATGAGGCACATGATTCAGGGGGAGCATCTAGTTCCAAAAGAATATTTCCTCATGCCAGAAAATGGACCAAAGATCACACTCCTGATCTGATCATTGGAAATCCAGATGAAGGTGTACAAACAAGGAGTGCAACTCAAAATGAATGTTTATATCATAATCTACTTTCAAAAGAAGAACCAAAGAAAGTAGAAGATGCACTGAAGGATGCAGACTGGGTCATAACTATGCAAGAAGAGTTGAATGGGTTTGAAAGAAATGAAGTTTGGAAGCTCGTGCCTAGACCTAAAAAAAGGTCAATTGTAGGCACAAAGTGGGTCTTTAGAAATAAGACTAATTCTGATGGAACCATTGTCAGAAACAAGGCTCGGTTAGTGGCTAAAGGTTATTCTCAACAGGAAGGCATTGACTATGATGAGACATTTGCTCCTGTTGTTATGCTGGAAGCAATCACAATCTTCTTGGCATATGCTGCACACAAGAAATTCAAAGTCTTCCAAATGGATGTTAATAGTGCATTTCTCAATGGAGAACTTGAAGAAGAAGTGTATGTCGAACAGCCACCAGGATTTGTGGATCTTAAACATCCTAACTATGTTTATAGACTTGACAAAGCACTCTATGGACTGAAGCAAGCTCCTAGAGCATGGTATGAGACCCTTGCTCAGTTTCTACTTGAAAGTGGATTCAAAAGAGGTACAATAGATAAAACCTTATTTAATCTGAATAAAGGTAAAGATTTACTTTTAGTTCAAATTTATGTGGATGGTATCATTTTTGGATCAACTAATCAAACACTGTGTGATAAGTTTTCAAAGTTGATGCAATCAAGATATCAAATGAGTATGATGGGAGAGATGAACTACTTCTTAGGCTTGCAAATTAAACAGACTGATAATGGAAACTACATTAATCAGTCCAAATATACAAAGAATCTACTGAAGAGGTTTAATATGCAAGAAAGTGCAACTGCAAGCACTGATATGGAAACTGCTATAAAACTTGATCCTCATGAAGGTACAGCAGTTGATGTCACAAGCTATAGAGGTATAATTGGTTTTCTTTTATACCTAACTGCTAGTAGGTCAGACATTATGTTTGCCACTTGTTTGTGTGTAAGATTCCAGGTAAATCCTAGGGAGCCACATCTTATTGCAGTTAATAGAATCTTTCGATATCACAAGGGCACAACATCACTTGGTCTATGGTATGCAAGAGAAGTTGATTTTGAACTATGTGGATATTCAGATGATGACTTTGGTGGATGTAAAATAGACAGGAAGAGCACATCTGGCAATTGTCAGTTTTTGGGAGGAAGACTAGTTTCCTGGATCAGTAAAAAGCAGAAATACATTTCTACTTCAACTTCTGAAGCTGAATACATTATAGCTAGAAGCTGCTATGCTCAGCTATTATGGATGAGAAACCAGCTCATGGACTATGGATTATCATTTTCTAAATATCCTATTTTCTATGATAATCAAAGTGCTATTGCTATGACAGGGGAATCCAGTGCAACACTCTCTCACCAAACATATCAGTATCAGATATCATTTTATAAGAGAGCATGTCATGGAAGGAACCATCGAGCTCCATTTTGTTCCTACTGATCAGCAGTTGGCTGACATCTGCACAAAGCCATTACCCGAAGCAATGTTTACAAAGCTTGTCAATGAGCTTGGAATGGTTAGTTGGGACAAATAATTTCATGTTAATTTTTATTTGGTCAAATTCTGATAAATAATGATCAGGTATTGATATGTCCTAAATAATGATTGACAATATTCTGTTGGAATTTTTTTGATGTATTTTATTATATGCATGATAAATTAAGTGAATTTATTTGCTATATATGCATGTATGCAATTATATCATTTTCATCATTACTAGTCGATCTAGGGAGACACACATAAATAAGATTTTTGGTTAAATCATTAAGTTAACTCTTTATTTAATCATTAATCAAATCCCGGGTCTGTTGATATTCTCCCTCTCTCTTTCTCTTGGTTATTTAACCATCATTACTCGTTTAATCATATCATCTCCTATTTTCACACAAAACGATCTTCTCTCTTTCATTTCTCACTATTTTCTCCCTATTACAAAAATGGTTCTTTTCAACATGTTCATGAACTTTGAGAACTTCAACGTACAATTCATCTGCACTGACTGGCAGCAGGAATGGCACATCACTGCCATTCCCGATGAGGTGTGGAACTCGATTTCATAGGAGATCTCGACAAAACTCATGTTCTTCGAGATGGAGTATCATCTTCATCTCGATCGCTTGGAAGAAGCACGGCGAGAAGCTCTTCGTCAGCAAGAACGGATCATCCGTCTTGCTGTGCTATTTGTACATAGTAGGAGGAACTAATCAACATTAACAGCCTTAGTTCTTCGACTAAGACTGTTGAGGTTCTTCTTAAAATAGGACTATCTTGTACTTTCCTTTGCATGTAATCCACAAATTTCATGAAATGTACTCATCTGATATATTAATGAAATTTCTTTTAATTGCAAGATTTAGTCTATGCTTATTTTGCTATGTATGCATGTGAATGTTCTTAATTGAAGCCTGTTAATCTTTACATCATCCACTTAAAATGTATACTTTGATGATTGTTTTGACTAAATTGTAGATTTCTAATAATTTGTGATGCTTTGACAAACAACTGTTGAATTTGAATCGACACATCCTGATTTTGTCAAATCCTGACAGAAAAGAGGTCTCAAATACTGACCACAGGTCAGCATGTTCTAATTCAGATTATTTGTAATAATTAATTTCTGAGTAGTTTTATTGCTACAATTAAGTGTCTCACTTAATTAATGGTTAATGGTGGATTATCTGATAAACAAATTTCTACAGTTGTGTCTTGACATATCTGTACGTATTTTGCCTTTACTTCCGCAATTTACTCCACCGTCAAATTCTGCTACTCAGTAATTGTTACCTATCCGAAGCCAAATTCACTAAATTACCTTCTTCATATGAATATGTTATACATACTCCAGAGTAGCAAAGCTATATAATCACAAGAACTTCTGTGACACAATTCATCATACACATAGCTTCACCTTTTACATCTCACTTATATTCTCTCTCGCAAGCTACACACATCATGACATCGTCTGAAGTTTCATCACTCTTCAGCCAAACCACAATCATTCATGGAAATATATTTGGCACTAATAATTATTTAGCTCTGCTTACACATCAACAGCTACCATCATCTTTTCATGATATTCAGGATTTTCTACTCCAATGTCCAATTGGGTATGCTCTTACGAATCCTATCAAGGTGTCATACAGAGTTGTAATGCAGGTATGGAATACAGCTTTGGTTAACTGTAACGTCTGGGAAATATTAAGTAATTATTTTTATCAATAAATAATTATTATGTGATTTTTTATGTAAATTTGGGTGAATTATTTGATGATTGATATTAATATTTGGATGTTTATTTTTGATAAAATTAGGATATTTTAATTTTTAATTATCCAGAATTAAATATAGATAGTTTTGGTATTTTTCTGGTAATTTTTGGACTATTATATGATTTTACAAGGATTTATCGAATTAATAATGATTATTTTACGTAATAATAAAATTACTTTTTAGAAACAGAAAAAAAAACATTCCACTTCAACCGTTTTTGCGTTTTTACAACCCGAAACTCTTCCGAAAACTCCTTCCTAACCTAATCTGATAATTCTGAACACTTTTCATGTTTCGACTTTTTCGATCCGGGGTAAGGTTTGACCTGTACGAGTCCCGGCGTAAAATTTTCGATACGCTAATCATTTTATAGGTCGATAAAACCCGTATTCTTGAAAGACGGGATAATGTTACTTTATTTTGTATAAAGTGTTTTATAAGAGGCCCTATTTTGATAATTATCCAAATCTGGTATTAAAAATGTATCGTTATATAGTTACTTAGCGGCAAAATAACCTATATTCGGATCTGATCTATAAATGTAATTATCGAATTATTAAATAAATAAAATATGTGATGGTTCTGTCAGCTATGTGTTGCTGTATTATAAATTGTTTGTGATTTGTTGGACGCGAAGATTAATTTTATAATTAATTACCGAGTTGTAAGAATTTAATTCTTTTTAAAGTGATTTTATTGAATATTTATTCTTATAAATGCTAAAACTGTTTCTAAAATTATATTTTTCTTCTATAATTTCAATATGTATTTTTAAGAATTTATAAAATTCAGGAATTAATATTTTATCAATTATTTAACTCAAAATGATTTTCTGATTGTACGAAAGTGTAAATTCAATACTAAATTCAGAAATGCTTCAAAAATTTTGAAATTCATATTTTATTAAGTCCGGAATATATTGAGAACTTTAAAATTATTTCGCTAAGTTTCGGAATTATATATATACCCGTAATTGATTCGTTAAAATTTTAATTTTGGGTATACAGTGTGATTCAAAAATAAGTTGAAAATTATGAAATAAAAAATTAGTAACTTTGGATTAATTATGATATTTTAAAAACTGTTATGATAAAGCAGTTAATGATATTTATTTTTGGTTCACTCTTACTTTGTAATTCTTATTTCTTTCAGAAGCAGATAATGATAAAAGTGAATAGCTTTTGATAGACAACAGAAGTTAGAGAGATCTCTGCTGCGAGAGAACGAAGATGTTAGAAAAATGAGACAAGAACATTAGCATAAAGGTATTTACACTTGTATGGTAATTGTTGTGAATTGTAGAAGGTTAGATTTTTGTTTCATACCATAACCTGTAAACGATCAGGATTTTAAGGGGTTAATTGAATATTATTTTATTTTATGTAAAGATTGTTTCGTGACACCAAATCTTGACCCTGGATTTGGGTTGTTACAAGTTGGAATCAGAGCTACAGGTTATTGGTCACTGAAATAAGAATAGGTGAGAGTATGATAAGAGTAATAGGTCATATGAGATAGAAAAGACCTAGGCATACTCATTTTAGGTTCGAGTTGAGTGCGAATTAAGGTTAGCAGATCCGATATGGAATTGGTAAGATAGGTTGTTGTCAAGAAAAGTGTAAGGTGAATATCGCAACATTATAGGTATATTGAATTTTCCGATCCTACAGTAATGAGGAATAGACAGATCGACGAAGACTGGGTATGTTACCCTACTTTTCATGTGATTTTGAGGCAGATGCGATTAATTCTTATGAGGACTTGTGTAAGGGAAGCTAGGTGAATTTTGGTACGATTTAACGTAGAATTAGGTAGTAGGACGAGCTCCACGTGTAAGGCAACGAGTTGATGAAAGCTGATAAAGAGTCAAAGTTGCAAGATGCAAAGGCACCACCGTTGCGAGAAGATTCTTAGCACATATCGGATGTTGCGCGAGGAATGATATCTACCTTCTTAGGTATAGGTAAGACTAGCATGAAGGTGCGACTCTATCTGCAGACAAAACATCAAATTGTATTAGTGATCCTGAGTATAACGTCCAGGACGACGACGAGAATATCAAAGACGGTGGCAGACGTCATCATTGGGTTAGAATTATGAACAAAATGGTATACAACGGTACCTCAAGGTTTCGTCGACTAATAAATGCGAACAAAATTCAAGGAGAAGTAGAGAATATACCAAAGTGAAAAGACCTGTACATTCCTTTAATTATATATCTTATTAGTGAATCATAAAAAATAGCAAGTAACTTATATAGTAATGACGACCAAATATTTGATTTCCAAAACTTTAAAATGATATTTCAAAAAAGATTTTCTTAATCAACTTTTAGAAGACTTTTCCATAACATGAAATTCACAATTTGGTTTGATATAGACTCAGTATTGTTAGTCCGAAGGATCAAGTAGACCCACCAACAGGGAGAAAGTTTAAAGTTTTCGTGAAAGGCGAAAGTAAACTTTGTTTATTAATATTAATGATTGAATCAACATGTTAAAACATCATCTACCCAATTTATAAAATTATAAGAATTTAACAAAAATTTGTGATTCGAACATATAGAGGATGATTGAGGGAAATGGAAGAATCTTCCATATGATTGGAGAAGAATCGTTTTTCTATCCACAAAGTTGAGACATTACGTGATCGACGACTATTTTATGCAGCATAGATGAAATCGAAAGAAATGACTATAAATTTTGGGGGAGCGCAATTGTGATTGAATTGTTAAAGTATTTAATGTGAAGGCATTTCCAGATGACATTCCAAAGCTATGACGTGACCGAAATGGTAACTCTGTGATTCGAATGATCTTTGAAGGCATGTTCAAGTAAAGCATAGACAGTGACCAATAATGTTATTCTTTTCTCTAATACGACAATATATGTTCATCTTGATCCGTTAATACGTATGAGCTTCTTCTGTTGATAAATCATATGAGGCGAAAATGAAAGAAAATTTATTGTACTCCTTCCAAATTATTTCTCTTCTCAAAATATTGCTTCTTAATTGAGACAAACAGTATGGTGATGTGATGCTTTGTCGAAATGACGAAGGGTCTGGTGGGATGCCATCTAATCATGTATTGTATGCCATATAGTATGAAATACTGGCCATCTTGAGTACGAATATGGTTGTCTCATTCTTCACTCATTTTTCTTCCTTCAATTTCCTAATTTACAAATTCTCCCAATCGTTTGTGACATTGTTATTCCTTATTCAGTTTTCAATCAAAGTCATATTCGTAAACTTTCCTCTTGCATGGAGTCTGTTCTTTGATGATTACAAAAGAAATGAAATAGTCTCGTATGACAGGTAGAATTACGTGTCGAAGGAGGATATGATTGCAAGCTGATAAATGGTGGACATTTGCGAGTAAGGAAGAATGGATACACCGACAACGCGGTCATGGAAAAGATATCAAATCCGACATTTGTTCGTGTTACGAGAATCTCATTAGTATGGTAGATTACGTTAACGCGATGCACTTCAAATCAGAGGATTTTGATGTGAAATGAATGGTTAGCGAACCGTAACAAATAAATTAATTACAAAATAAGGAAGTAAAGTTGTATGCGTCAGAAAAAGCAAACAAATATTGGAACGACAATAAGAGATCAACGAAATTCTGAACAATAATTCAGATAGGAAATTAATACGTGAAGCATTCCTTCGTCGCGGGAAGATATTTGTCGTGAAGATTCAAGATAGAAGAAATCTTAATTGCAACCAAATTTCGAACGTGTTCTTCAAGAAATTTTGAAGCTCCCTAACTTGAGTAAATAAGTTACGGTAAATTTAATACCCATAACCGGACCAGTGACAAAAGTTCGATACGGGAACATAAGGGAAGATGAAGCAAGGGTGGTTCGACTGTGAAACCTTTTAAGAAATAATGATCTGATGGTTGAGTTTTCACCAGATTGACGATAATAATGGAAACCATGCGCGATTATTAAAAGATAAACGAATTAGTTAATGAAATTAAGTGTGTATCGTCATCAATAGAGGATTAATGTGATTAGTTAAAAGATGCGGTATAATTCTTAAAAGAAACTGTACACAATTAGTAATGACAAGAAATAAGTTAAAATACTCGCAAAATAAAATTTTGATAAACGAGATAAATTTTAAAGTTCACTAATAACATTTTGTAATATTCGGAAAGAACTGAGAAAGGTATGGTTATATATATCATTGTTGGTTTAAGACCCAATTCCAATTAAAAAGATATATGTCATGCCAGTTAATCGTACATATGCTGGTCAAGATGATATAGTTTGAATTATGTTGGATTGATGAATCTGATTGATGGAAGTGGGTGGATTTGATTGTGAATGCTTTGTTTGATTGATGGTGTTGGCTTGAGTCCGACTAGTAGTCAATGGTATAGGGGAAGTGCTGCCTAAATTTTCATAAATTATCCTACTTTTAAGGATAAAGAAATATATTTGCATTCTCATTGATACTCCAAATGATTGCGATCTCGGTTCTCGGAAAAGATTGTCATGACCAAACCGACTTTATATAATTGGTCTTTGATTCCAGTTAGCTAATTAGCACTTGGTTTAATTGATCAGTTAAAAGAGTTAATTGATTAACTTTACCAACTAATGGTTAGTAAAATGGAGGTCGATTCCAATTAGATTAAGTCAAACTCTGACATGATTTTCAGTTCCGAAATTAAAGAAATTAGGAATTTGGAGAAAGTGATGGTATTAGCAGAAATAGAAAGTTTAGTAGAATTAGCGTGATGTTACTGCAGACATGTGCGAGATTTTATCTAGATGAATACGCCATTTTCGATAAACAAGAGGAACAGAAAGTAAATGGGCACATGATAGTAAGAAGAATATTTTCAAGAACGGAAGGTTCAAGATAAAGCAAAGAGATTCTATGATCTGTAATAGCGTTCCAGGAAGGACTTGGATGTATACCCATATCGAATGCCGATTTAATGGAAGCTACCATCAATTAGTGGAGAGAACGTTTGCAAGAACTGAAGATCTAAGATAGAGCAAAGAAATGTTACTATATGTACTAATACTCCATGAAGGACGTGAATGTACATTCATGTCGAATTATGATTTAATGGAAGATGTTGTGAAATACTGGGAAACTTGCAAATCTAAGTATCCGATGTAAGATAGAGACTGACGAAGTCTGCATGTGAACTCAGGAAAAAAAGGAATGTTGATCAAACGGGAAAAGCCAAATATGCGACCAGTGATGATTTAAGCCAAGCTAAGAAAAATAGATACCGATGAATTTTGATAATTCTGTTAGTAAGAATTTAAAAATTATAAATAAAGTCTTTATTCCAGTGATAACTTCAAAAGCGACTTATCTAATAATGAACATATTAATATTATCAAGAAAAGGAAATTCCTTATAACGACCCGTGTATTTTTGAATTATTTAAATATGTGATTATTATGGAAATTATTAAATAAAATATGTGTATTGGTTTTGACCGCTATGTGTTGTTTTACTATTATCTAGGTGTGATTTATGATGTACCGAGTTGTTCGCGTGATTAATTAAGGAATTGTATTGAATTGTTTCACTTTTAAAGTGGATTTAATGCAAATTTATTTGTATAAATATTTGAAGTGTCTCTAAAATTGTTTTTATGATTTTATAATTACAATAATTATTTTTAGGATTTTATAAAATTGAGAAATCAATATTTTATTGATTATTTATCTTAAAAGGATTTTCTGATTTCTTTTACTCGTAAAATTCGTATTTAATTCCAGAGTTTCTCAAAAATCACAAAATTCATATTTTTCTAAGTTTATAATATTCTAATAATTTTAAAATTATTTTGGAAATTTTCGGGATTAATTTCACCTGCGCGTTGTTTCGTTTAATTGTTAAAAAGCGGGTATAAAGTGCACTTCGAAAATTATTCTAAAATTTTGAAAATTATGTTTTTATAAACTTTGGGATATTTGCAATATTTTAAAATTATTTTCGTAATTTTCTGAATTTGTTTTAAGTACATCTCGGTTCGTTAATTGTGAAATGCGGGTATGAGTTGCGTTTCAAAAATACTTTTAAAATTATGGAAAATTTATTTTTAATAACTTTGAATTATTTGTGATATTTTAGAATTAATTTCAAATTTTTCGGGATTATTTTATTCGTGCATTAGTTCGTTAAATTGCAAAACAGGATCAGTTAAGGATGTCAGAAAAGGGTAAAAAGGACACGTGGCAGTTAATTCGGGGGTGTGGCAATTGTATTGGCTACGTGTTAGTTGCTGAGGGATTTTTCAGTTCAAAAAAATAGAAGAGAGAGAAGTCCCCTGTTTATTTCCTCCACCCCTGTCTCAATCTTTCACTCTCAACTGCTCTCTCTCTCACTCTTAATCCATTTCGATCTCTTGCATAGTTTCTCCCTTCTGCTTCCTCGATTAATCTCCTGTAATCAACTCCTCAGTTCCTGCCTTCGGTTTTCTTTGTTCTTCCTCCCTGTTTTATCCGCTATACCCTGTTGTTTTCGGTGAGTAGCCGCCCGTGATTTCATTTTCCGGCGACTGTTGTCGCCTCGAGTCTTTATTCAGCTTGTGTCCAGTTCATAGTTTTGTTCACTGTGTTGTATGTCTGTGCTTCGTGTATGTGTGTATAACTGTGTGTGTGTTGGTGTTTGTGTGTGTGTGACTGCTTCCCGGCCATCCCTGTGTTTTTCTGATGGCTTTGCTACGGTTCTGTGGTGGCGCGTTGCGCGTGTTGCCCCTGCCCTGTTTCGTTCGTTAACTACGTTTGGTTCGATTGATTTGGATTAATTTGTATTATTTTATTAATTACAGAGAATTATGAATACAATTCGTGATGTAAATAATTCCGTGCAATTGGCTTTAATCGAATAAATCGGTGTAATTTATTTAGAAACCCGTATTATATCGGGCACCAATAAATTGTACCGCTGTCGGCGATGAGCCTTGGCGAGCCGACGATGGACTGTGATGTTTATTCTGAGTCCTAATATTTTAAAATAAATAAATTAGTTCGTAAAATTATCTTTGAAACGAGAATTTGATTTTACATTAAAGTCAAGTACGTAATTTAGTTGACGAATTGTGATTGGATTGATTGTTGGGTTGAACTGGTGGTTGGGATTGTGGTTATTGTGAATTTGATTGTTGTTGGTTTGACGTCGATTGATGTTTCGACGGGTAGTCCGATAAACAAAGGAGACGCTGCCCGATTTCCGGGAAATTTACCTACGAAAATACGGGAGCGTATCCAACGATTATCGGGACGTCGAATGGTTATATAGATATATATATGTTCTATATGAAACTTGATTGCACGATGTGATGAAATAATTTGTTAAAATCCATAACCCTGATTTTGTAAAATTACAAGTATACGTATTTTCAGAAAAACGAACACCAAACCGATTTCTCAAGAATGTGAACCCTGACTGTTGGGTGTGTTGTTATATTATAATAATCCATATAAGTACGAATCGAGATTCTTATTGTTTAGGTAGGATTAGTATTAAGGATATGTCAAGCATACCTGGACATCTAACATAGGGCATTTTAACCCTGTAGGTTCTAGTCAGGGCAACCGAAAGTGGACATTGGACTAGAAATGACCAAGTAGTCAGCTGACGAGCTCAGTAGAATTTCAACTAAAAAACCTGAGTGTCGAAGTCGAATCTAATGTGGTCTAGTGGTTGGACGTTAAAGCCTGAGCGGCAGAATCGGCTCAGAGTTAATCAAGTAATAGTTGTAAAACCCTGTAAGGCAAGTACTTCTGAACTTTTCTTCAAGATCTATCGCAAATATTTTCGAACTGTTTCCTAACATGTTGTTATTATTCAAAATAACTTATGTTTTATATTGCAAGTGTTTTAAGCTATTTAACCTTGAACTCTGATTTTTCTTGATCTTGAGCTATAAGCCTTATTCTTTGTAAACTATCCTTTGTTGATTTTCAGATACCCAACCACCCAAATATGATACTGCTCCCCAAATGTTTAACTACCAAACACCAAACACTGGAAGAAAATTGTTTGAAAACATAGAAACTTTTATACCTCAACCATTCCTTATAACATCAAAGAACTATACCTTGAGAAATCATTACTGATCTAATACCTGATGCTTTTACAAACTGAAAATAGTTTCTTATACATACCTTGATATACCCTTGTGATACTCATGAACTGTATTACGCTTTTGTATAAGTGCTTTATCAATGTTGATTATGATCTTTCTTATTGAATTACATTGTTTATTACACTGAATTATTTTAGGATTGGATAGTTTTCTAAATGTGAACCAGATTCGTGGTCAGACCAGATTCGTGGTCGATTATAGGCCAATGTGTGCCTTGGATCCAGTAATTAGAGCAGTGTTGTATGCTTTGCTCGGGGTTAGTGTGTGACTGATCAGCAGCCTAACCTTGGTTTTTACAATTTAAAATGAATATCCAATTCTAATGATTAGTTAAAAAGAAACTTGATTCCTCTGAATCATTTCATTTGATTATTACTTAACCTCAGTTATCCCTATTAAGACTTGCTGAGCTAGTTAGCTCACCCTTGCGATTCTTTTATATATTTTACAGTTGAAAAGAATATGGATGATAGTGAAGTTCCTCAGTCCAAATTTTAAGACTATCATTCTTAAAATCCCAACTGATAAGGTTCCAGTTGAGTTGGTTCGAGCTAACAGAAGCTTCATGCGGTAAAGAGATAGTCAGATTGTAAGAATGATTTTATTATCAGTTGTAAGTTAAATTAGTTGGGATTTGGTACGTTGTAATAAAGGTTAAGATTGTGGCTTGTTTTCATACTTTAACCTGTTGCGATCCGTGGTTATGTAAAGCAGGGTCATTGCAAATAATATTTCCTATACAGATTTATATATTATGTATGTGTTGTGGACCCCAAACTTCTGACCCGGGTTTGGAGGGCGCCACATTCCTTATGTTTAAAAGAGATAATGAATAATGAGAATGGAGAAATAAATAAGAAAAGAAGTGGAATCAAAAGAATGATAAAGAAATTTTATAAAATAATCCAGGATATATGCAAGTTGCGAACGTCAGTTGTGCCAGAACTGATAAGAGAAGGAAGTGAAACATCGATAATTGAAGATGGGAATGTCATTCAAAGAATTCGTGTAAATAGGGAAGATTAAAAAAAGGCATTGGTGGAAAACTGTTAGCGAAGAACGTTACAATAAATCTCATATCCGAATTCTTTAGAATTAAAGTGAAGTCCCGAAGGTTCGAACAAATGATTTATCAAGGTTACCTCGGGGAATGAAGTGATAATTTCTCATTGGTTATTGTACAGAGTCGAGCTGGTGTCAAAAGCCCTGTATTGTATAACCCAGTAGGGATGAAGTAATGGATGAAGGAAACTTCATGAGTGTGGAATGAAAGAATAATGAAATAAAAAGTGTTTCGTGCTATGCACAAAAGAAGTCATGGAAAAAAAGAGATTGGAGGTATGAAGTTACGCATCGATTATCAGAAGTTGTAAGTCTAAAGATTAAATGAACATAATGTACCAGGAGTATTTGGATAGTGTAATTTTATTTATTGATAACATCCTCGCCCATTAAAGGACTAAGGAAGACCAAGTTGAACGCCTGAAGATATGCATGCGAAGGATTGAAAAGTAGCAACTGCATTCTCAGCTTCAAAGTTATGAATTCTGTTTATAACTGATTATGAGCTCTAGTTGTGTGGTTAACTACCAAACAGGAAAGGTCCATTTAAGGACAAATGTCTTGAGTAGAAAAAAAGAGTGAATTTCATTAGGATTACCGGGGAATGAGTAAAGGAATTTGAAAAGTTAGAAATTGAAGAATAGGTTTTGATCCGACTTCTGGATTATACTGATACTTACTTTGTTGTTAGATATCAAAGGTGGTATTAATATAGATGATTGATGTTGACTTCAGTATTGAATGTTGTGAGCATCAAAGTTCATATTGATATCTAATTTGATATGGCAACAAAAATAAGTATTAGTACCAAGAGTTTGGTTTTGAATAAAGTATTCCAAATTAATATTTCCTTTCAGATAGTAAAAGATTCTCGCTCAATGAATATACATGAAAGTGATTGAAAAGAAATTGAAATATACTACAAAGTGGTGAGTTAAACGCAATTGCCGAGATTTTTTTTAATTTTTAGTTTTTGAATAGATTTAGAACATTTTGAAGCATCAAACGCCATAAAATTAGTATATTCTGTGCAAATGAATGAAAAGTACAGGAGACCAGCTAAAGGTTCTCGAATACGATTGAAAACGATCTTAGGTCAGGCTAACCGAACAGAAGGAGACATGAAAAGTAAAGTAGAACAGTCAGTGAAAATAGAAATTTTATGAACATGAACTATTAGAATTGGAAAGAAAAGAAGGTTAGTGTAAATTAAGTTAGTCCTTTGAAACAATGAGATAGATAGAACGATTGTGAATGAGTTGGTCTTGTTGTCACAGGTATAACGAGTTCATAAGATGTTCATGTGTGTATGACCATGAAGAGTAATTTAGCTCCAAATGTATGAAGTAAAGATTGAGTTAGGGGTTGCAGAAGCAACTGATAAATTTGATGACGGTAGGGGACCGTTGAATAGTAATTAAAGTGATGAGTTCCGAGAAATTTTAAGTAAGATACTCGAAAAATATCATGGCCTGTTCCTTAGCATGATTCTGAGGACAAAATCCTTTTAAGGGGGGGGGAAGTTGTAACGTCTGGGAAATATTAAGTAAATATTTTTATCAATAAATAATTATTATGTGATTTTTTATGTGAATTTTGGTGAATTATTTGATGATTGATATTAATATTTGGATGTTTATTTCTGATAAAATTATGATATTTTAATTTTTAATTATCCAGAATTAAATATAGATAGTTTTGGTATTTTTCCGGTAATTTTTGGACTATATGATTTTACAAGGATTTATAGAATTAATAATGATTATTTTTACGTAATTATAAAATTACTTTTTAGAACCAGAAATCATCCCACTTCAATCGTTTTTGCGTTTTTACAACCCAAAACTCTTCTGAAAACTCCTTCATAAGCTAATCTAATAATTATTAATACTTTTCATTTTTTGACTTTTTCGATCTGTGGTACGGGTTGACCTGTACGAGTCCCGGCATAAAATTTTCGATACGCTAATCGTTTTATAGGTCGATAAAACCCGTATTCTTGAAAGACGGGATAATGTTACTTTATTTTGTATAAAGTGTTTTATAAGAGGCCCTATTTTGATAATTATCCAAATCTGGTATTAAAATTATATCGTTATATAGTTACTTAGTGGCTAAGTAACCTATATTCGGATCTGATCTGTAAATGTAATTATCAAATTATTAAATAAATAAAATATATGATGGTTCTATCAGCTATGTGTTGCTGTATTATAAATTGTTTGTGATTTGTTGGACGCAAAGATTAATTTTATAATTAATTACCGAGCTGTAAGAATTTAATTCTTTTTAAAGTGATTTTATTGAATATTTATTCTTATAAATGCTAAAACTGTTTCTAAAATTATTTTTTTGCTTCTATAATTTCAATATGTATTTTTAAGAATTTATAAAATTCAGGAATCAATATTTTATCAATTATTTAACTCAAAATAATTTTCTGATTGTAAGAAAGTGTAAATTCAATATTAAATTCAGAAATGCTTCAAAAATTTTGAAATTCATATTTTATTAAGTCCGGAATATTTTGAGAACTTTAAAATTATTTTGCTAAGTTTCGGAATTATATATATACCCGTAACTGATTCGTTAAAATTGTTAATATCGGGTATATAGTGTGATTCAAAAATAAGTTAAAAATTATGGAAAAAAAATTAGTAACTTTGGATTAATTATGATATTTTAAAAACTGTTATGATAAATTACGGGATTAATGTTACCCATAGTTATTCGTTAAAATTGGCTCATGTCGGTGCAAGTACAGATTTTTCGGAGTAATTAATCAGATAACTACTACTTTTTTCGTTTTATTTTCTTTCCCCTTCCTTATTCCTCCAGTCTCAATTACCACAGCCTCCTTCATCAGTCTGTCAATCTCTCTACTCAATCTCTCTCAACTCCCGTCTCTCTCTCTCTCCCTCTCTCTCTCTCCCCCCCCCCCTCTCTCTCTCTCTCTCTTCGTTTTTCTCCTGGTTTTCTCTCCCCTTACCCATTTTCTTCTTTTCCGCCCGGTTCTCCCCGTTTTTCCCCTCTATGTTGTTGTTCTTCCGGTCGTTTTCCGGCGAGTTGCCGCCAAACGGCTTGGTAGCTCCTGGGTATGCATGTATACTTTCAGTCAAATGTTAGATGTATCATATTTTACCCGTTGTTATGTTGTTGTCGCCTGATTTTTTTTAGTTCTGGTTGCCGGCGCGTGTACTCGCGTGGCCGGTGTTGATTAATTTCTGATTTGTTTGTTCGGATATTCCTGATGAAAAATTTATTCAGTGTTTTCAGAATTAAAATTTTTACAGATCGGTAGAATCCGTGAGGAAACCCGAAGTTTATCGGGTACCGACGAATTTTATCACCGCCGGTGATGAGCCTCGGCGAGCCGGTGGTGGACGATGATGAATTTATCTGAGTCCTACGAATAAAAACATAAAAATATGAATAATAATAATTAATAATTGAATTCGTGTTGGTGATTGGGATTCTTGAATATTGGGATTGTTAGTTCTAAAATTGGATTAATTGTTGAATCGTTGACGTCGAATTGTTTCGACGGGTAGGCCGATAAACAAAGGAGACGCTGCCCGATTTTTGGGAAATTGATTCCGAAAATACGGGAGTGTAACCCGCAATTATCGAAGACGTCGAATAACCATATATAATTATATTATATGAATTTAAGTGCGGTTGAGACAAAATAACCATATATAATTATATTATATGAATTTAAGTACGGGAGTGTAACCCGCAATTATAGAAGACGTCGATTACCCTATTTTTCAAAATGACGAGTATACGTATTTTCCAAAAATAAATACTGAACCGAGTTTTGAAGGTCCAAGCCATAATTGCTATGTGTATTTCAATAATAACTATAAATACGAGACGGGATATGAAACCGTATGGGTAGAAGTGATAGCGATACTATGTTAAGCTTAAACGATTATCTGAATTAGGGTATTTCAATCCTGTAGGTCCTAGACAAAAAACCCGAGTATCGACATCAGACTAGGAATGATCTAGTGATTAGACGTTGAGATCAATGAAGTTCCAATCGAAGGGCCTGAGTGTTGGGATCGTATCCAAAATGGGATAGTAGTTTGACGATAAAGCCGAACGTTCAAGCCAAACCAAAGTCAATTAGTAATAGCGATTAAAGCTTATTGAGGCAAGTATTCCTGAAATTTCTTTTAAAATACTGCAATTATTTCTTCATTCCTATTCTAAGTTCAGAATAGTCAAATATTTTACATTTTGCTGCAATTACTCTTATTATGCTAGTTCTTTTTCATTCTTATTCCTATATTATCGATTGCTCTCTTGAGCAAATACCCATTCTTTCGGGTTATTTGTGAACCCTGAATTGGGATGTTTTGAAATCAAAATGATTTGACATCAAAACACTCTACGGGCTAGATGTTTACTGTAAGGGCCAGTGATGAGCTGGATCCTATGGGCTGGGGATGGACCGAACCCTTGGGTGATAGTGCCTAGGTACCTGAATGGATCTATACGGTTGGGTATAGATCTACACTGTATCCTGACTGATCAGCAGGATATAAGTGTGAACTAGTGTCCAGTCTAATTTGTTGTTGATTTCCATTAACGGCATTGCCTCTCGAAACTTTTATGATTCCAAAAAACCGGACAAAACCCTGATTCGGGAGATGAATCTGGGAATCACTTGTCATTTTTGGATTTATGATTAAAGGCTGGTAACAACCAATGTTTATTCGCTCAACTCTCTCAAATAAATAGAATCGTTTAAAATTGCTTTAAGCTTTTGTCCGAAAATTTTCCTTCGATATTAATATTTGAAACTCAAATTATATACTTGCTGGGCATTTTTGGCTCACTCCTGCTTTGTAGTTTTGATTTCTTTCAGAAGCAGATAATGATAAAAGTGAATAGCTTTTTATAGACAACAGAAGTTAGAGAGATCTCTGCTGCGAGAGGATGAAGATGTTAGAAAAATGAGACAAGAACATTAGCATTAAGGTATTTACACTTGTATGGTAATTGTTGTGAATTATAGAAGGTTAGATTCTTATTTCATACCATAACTTGTAAACGATCCGGATTTTAAGGGGTTAATTGAATATTATTTTATTTTATGTAAAGATTGTTTCGTGACACCAAATCTTGACCCTAGATTTGGGTTGTTACATTAATGCAACAAATACTGGCTTTTCTTTTGAGTATAAGGGTCACAGGTATGAGGTTGATACTGATGTTCTGCTTCAAGCCTTGAGATTGCTTGCCCTTGATGGTGCTCCTGATACTCATAGCACTGAGCATCTGTTTGATATGCTAAGGACTTTAGGCTATAAAGGAGAAATCATAATCATTGGAAAACTGGCAGGACTAAACTGAAAAGAGAATGGAACTTTTTCTTTGATTGCATTAGTAGGTGTTTCTTAAACAAAACAATAAATTTTGATGCTCTTCCATCTACTTCTCTGAAAATTGGGTACTCTCCTCTTTACTCTGTTAATTTTGATTATGATAATACTATAATACAATTCATAATTGCTAGGAGAGCAGATGCATCAGGAGTTATAGGGTATACTAGATTTCTACAACTAATTTTCAATTTTCTATGCCCTAATGCTATTTTTGATGATGATGAATTACTTCCTGTTTTTCAAATTTCTAAAAAAGCAATCACTGATCACATTAAACGGGATGAAAAGAATAAATTTCCAGGACCTCCCTTTCTTCCTAGAGAGGTCATGCAAAATAGACCTACTCCTACACAAGTGCTTGAAAATCCTGATGTTGGCACCTCTGTCATAGTTCCTGATGCTGAGAATTGTTAGTCCCTTAACAATATGACAAGAATTACAGAAGGGGGGTTTAATGGAATTCTTGAAACTTTTTCTTGAAATAAAATGTTCTAACTCAAATATAAATATAAGTGTATTGATTAGCATAATGCGGAATAAAACTTAAGTGAATCAAAACACAAGTAATTAAAAACAAAAGTCTTTAAAAACTTTCTGGTGGATTTGAATGATTCCACCAGAGATATATATATTATATATCGAGAGAACCCTGTGTGCAAAAATGCTCACATCTGCTTACAAATATTGAACTGCTGAGAATACAGAGAAATGCTAAGAATTCTGCTTACAAATGTTTCTCTTGTTGTTTCTCAGATACTTGTTTCTATTTGCTACTTCTTGGTTTATATATCACCAAGATTACAAAGTAATAAGACAAGATAATAAAAACAAAAACTATCTAATCTATTACAATGCTACTTCATTACTATATTCCAGCATCTTTGAATATCTTCATAATAGCATGGAAATGGCAATGCTTCTTTGTTCTCGAAAATCCAGTTGAATAGGCTACCACATTCCATTTGCATCCACTCGACGCATGTGACTGTGTTGTCACTGTCAACTGATATTTGAATTCTTTATCCGTCGGGTTCATGATCATCCGTCGAGATATTGATCATCCATCGGGTTGTCTATTTGATCATCCGTCGACTTCATTGTAGGTTATCCGTCGGGTAGCAAACTGGCACTTGACTTTATTTCACTTATGCAGAATTACAAGACATCATTTATGTACAATTAATCAACCTATTATGCATATCTAATTAAAGTCAACATGACTTGAAGACTACTTACAGAATTTATACAATGGTGAATGCAGAAATGTGCTACAGACTTATTATTACATAAGCTACTCACTTGATGGATAAATAAGTCATCATCCGTCGGGACTATATTGAGTCATCCGTCAGGATTAAAATTCTTATCCGTCGAGTGCTGCATTATTTCACTTAGTAAAATCTACTAAGGTGTTTTGTTCATGAAATCATCAAGTACACAACATATGCACAACAATCTCCCACAAATAATCTACTTGATGATAACAAAACACCCTAAACATACAACTTTAAAAGAAAGTAGATAATACTGAAAAGTGCTTCAAATAACAAAATGTACAAAGTTTTGCTCACAGTCATTTTCAAGATGCTCCTCTAGCCTGAGCAGATTTATCTAGTTTCTTGAAGGTCTGGATCTTCTTCCAAGTTTTCTGTTGTTTTCATCAATCTGATTTTGGAGCTGCCTGTGGAATTCCAGTTCATCAGATTCTGAGAGATTTAGCTTTCCTTGCTTTTCCAAAAGAGTCTCATTGCTAGAGATGCTCAATTGGTCTTCTAATCTGAAGAATCTTCTCACACCTTTTTCATCTATGAACTCCATCAGCCAGTAGGGCCTTAGATGCACTCTTCTCCCTGTGTATGGGATGATTAGATTCTTTGGGAGTGCATCTTTAGCTCTAACACTCCTTAGTTCTTCAATCTTCTTCAATACTAGTCTTCTTGCAGTGATATTGAACCCAAAGTTCTTCTTGAAGGATGAATAAACTTTAATCAGTACAACTTGGCGCTCTTAAAGAATCTTGTGAAGTGGCCATTGAATCTCCTTTCCTCCTTTGTACTTGAATACTAACCTTTCAGGTAGGTTTCTATATGCATCAATACCTCTTACTTCATCTAGTTCATCCAGATAGAGATTTAGATCAGAAAATTCTTTGATGTCACACAAGTACAGATAGTCTCCCCTATTGACTTTGGGCTGAACTTTGACTATAGATTTGGATTTGAGAGGTGACAGCTTCACTTTCTTGACTGCTCTTGACTTTGTCCTTTTTGGCTTGCTAAGGAATGGTAGATTGAAGTCTGGAATTGGCATGTTCTCCCATTCTATTGGCTCATCCTTGGGCACAATAGGTTCACCATGAATATTCCTGTAGGGATCCACCACCCTTATGTCTTCAAATACCACAGAGGGCTTTGTTGCTTGAGTTGTAGCTGGTGTGGATTCCTTAGGAAATTGATCTTCCAATTCCTTGCCAACAATATCTAGTCTCCTTTTAGTTCTTTTAGCCAATTCTTTCTTTCTTGGAGATTTCTTATGTTCTTCAACTTGCTTCCTTGATTCAGTAGCTTCAAATGGTTGAGAGGGAATTTGTTGTGATGAATTTACAGCATGTAGCTTGGCCAAGATATCAATCTTCTATTTCTTCTGTTTAGCCTTTTTAGCATCTAGAGCAGCCTGCTTCTTTTCCTGCTTCAATCTAGCTTTTTCTTCTCTCTTTGCTTGAGCAAATTGAGGGTGTCCAGCCACCACACAAATTTCTTTCCCATTTCTGAAAATCTTAGCAATCCTCCTTTTAGAAGCTGAATCAGCTGGATCTTTATAGAAGGTAATTGATCTTGACAGCAGCTTCTTCTCATCAGGCTTGGGTATCTCATACACAGTGTCCAAGGGGTTCTTCAAAGATGATTTAGAGTAGTTTGCCCTTAGTTTAAGAATCATTTCAGCCTTTGGAGACTTGATGCAGGAAGATTATCCTCTTTCAGATAGTTCATGCTCATCTCATTCACACTAATTTGCTTGACTTGAGAGTGATGGATGGCTGACTTAACTAGCTCCTTGACAAGTTCAAACTTCTTCTGTATCTCCTAATCAATCTTCTCCTAGTTGACCAAACTCAACTTTTCCTTCTCAGCAACTTTCAAGTTGGTTGCTGCTGCTTGAATCAGATCTATACCATCTGTGACTGGTGGCTTTGAGATAGTAATTGAAGGCACAATTACTTTACTGATTTGTATCTGAAGCTTCTCCCCCTCACTTGGTCCTTTCTCCCCCTTTTTGTTATCATCAAGTTGAGTTGTAGAGGGGGTTTGAGCTGCCACCAGTTTTTAAAGTAGACCAGTCTGTTGGGCTTGATGGAGATGAATGGCAGTCAAAGATGCTTCCATAGCTGACACTCTGGTATCCAAGGATTCTATCTTGGTTGGAAGATCAGAATTTTTTCTTAATTGCCTCTTGATATCAATCATTGCAGTGTCTGGAAGTTTAGAGTCTATTTTATCTGAAATGGCCTTCTTCATCTCCTCAATATCACCCTTCATGGTGTTCACATCTCTAGCATGCTGGAAGCCCTGGATTTGCTGAAGTTGCAGGGAGGCTAGATGTGCCTGAAGAAGCTTCTTGGTGCTAGAATTGGTAGTGGTTTGAAGAGCAGTGTGAGTTTGATTAATTAACTGGATCAGGGTTGTCTTGAAGTAATGCTCATCACAGTGCTTTGAGAATACCCATGATGGCATACCTGACCTTGAGCTTGAGCCTATTTCTCCCCCTATGTCCATTGCTTCATCTTCACTATACCCACTCCCATCTCCAAAGAAATCAGTTGAACCCCCAGTCTCATAGTCCACATCACCAGCTGTAGAAGGCAAAGATGTGATGGCATCCTTAGCCCTTTGCATAGACTGGGTGGAATGCACCAGATTGAGCATCCTTTCTGCATTGTCATTGCCCTGTTCAGCTAGAATTTGATAAGCTGGAACAGGGTGAGTAAATACCTCAGCATCAAGAGAAGTAGAATCTATAACAGCTTTAGAATGTTGAGATAGTCCTTCCCTGTCTGCAACCTGGGCATTCATTGACTCACTAGCAATGACATCCATCCTTATTGCTCCAGTACCTGCATTTCTCTCATTTTCTCTCTTTTGTTGCATCAGGGTCTCACCCTGGCTCCCCACCCTCACACCCTCACCTTCACCTACTAAGGTGGGACTCCTCTCACTCTCTTTTGCCAATCCTGAAGAAATGGATTGCAGATTTTCACCCATTTCCTCTCCTTTTTCCTGGGAGCAACCCAGACTCTCACTCAAAACAATCTTCTCTCTTAATCCTAAGAGTGACTATACAACCACTAAATCTTCTGCACTTGAAAGAATTGAAGTTTGAAGCTGTGCAGAGATACTCGACGGATGAGTGATATCCATCGAGTGAGTGGTTTTGCTATCCGACGGATAACTGCTGTTAGGCTTATCCGTCGGGATACAATCACTACTCAACGGATGGGCAATATCCGTCAAGAGAGTAGAAATGAATGAGCTGGGAATAGAAACTATTGTTGACTCTGTGCTGATTGAAGATATTTTAGGCACAGATGACATAACAGTTCCTGAAAGAATTGGCAAGTGAGCCAACAAATCATCTAAAAGATGATGCTCACTTGCACTAGATTTTGGCTTCCCCAACAGAGTTAAAGAAGGGAAATCAGGAATTGTTGTGTTTATCATATCCACATCCAGAGAATTTGTTGGTGAGTATGGTGTTTGAGGTGCTTCTATAACTAGAGATTTTGGCTGTGACTCCAATTTATTGGAGCCACATCAAGCTGAATTTGTGAAGGTGCAGTGATTGTATCTTTAGCACCAGTTTGCACAGTGTGTGTACCCTATGCATCCCCAAAGGTTTTTGATTTCTTCTTTCTGGCATAAGTTTGGGGTGAGCTTGTGTCTCTAACCCTCTTGGCATGTGCTCTTGGTTGAGAGCTTTGTTCAATAGCTACATCCTTTTGGGAGGATGCAGCTAGAAATGAGCTTTTATCCTTTTTAAGCACTGCAGTTTGTTGGGAAACTGCAGTGTGGCTAGGCTGGGATTCACTCAACTCTCTAACCTTATTCTTGGGGTTTCTTTTATGTTCACCCCTTCCCTCACCTAACTTACCCTCCTTCACACTCCCCTCTTTGGCTTTGGTGAATTTTTCAACTGGCATCTTTTAGGAGATACCAGAGGGGGCTTTCTTTGATTTGGATTTTGAAATAATAGTAGGTTTGACAGCTTTGGTAGGAAACTGTTTGGTCATTGGCACAGTTGCCATAGCTACTCTTAAACTCAAAGAAATTGTGGAGGTTGGAATAGTTGTAGGGATGGATGAACTTACCTCACTCACCTGAGGTGCTTGCATTACAGAAAAGTAGAACATTGGCACATCCTTGTGATGATTGGCCCTGTTCAAATCTGCAATGAGCCTTCTCTCTTGAACCCAACAATCCAGTTTGTTGTTAGGGTTCTCAAGCACAATCTCTTCACAGAGGTGGTTAGCTAATAACATAAAAAATCTAGCATAATACACATTTTTACCTCTTTTATTTAACTCCCCTAATTTAAAACCTAACTCAAACAAGACAAGATCACTGAAATTATAAAATTTATCTGTAACTAGCATGTATAGCATGTTAAGCATGGAAATATTCACTGAATCAAAATTGCTAATCTTTTCTGAGAAAACCTTTGTAACTACATCAAATAAGAAACTCCACTCTTTCCTAAGACTCATTCTCCTAATATCACTCAGTTTAGAAGTAGGAAGTGCATAGTGCATGGAATTGAGCATATTGACTATATCAGTGTCAGTGTGTAGTGAAGTCACTTTGTTATCAGGAATTTTGAAACATGCTTTTATCACATCACTATTTATACAGAATTCTTTACCTTTAATGGTTAGAGTGATGGTCTTATCTGTAGAGTTGTAGGTAGCAGTGGTCCACATCTCTTCAATAACTTCACAGAAGATTGTGGGTGATTCCAGCATGGCATAATTGAGCTTGCAATTCTTCACAAAGTCCATCATCTTGTGATAGTCATCCGATTGCTGAATACCCTTTTTCACTAATGTAGTGAAATTTTTCTTCTCATAAATGAACCCAGTTTGAGACATAATCTTTACAACATGTGCCATTGTTAGAGAATAAGAGCTTGAAAAGAAAGAGAGTAAGTGCTTTGAGAGAGAATGAAATTAGAGCAGTTGAATTGAGAATGATAAAAGAAAAGCAATTGCAATGAAATAAGCTTTTATTCTATCTCAAAAATAACTGATAAAAATAATAAAGTAAAATAAAGTAACCAATAGAAATTTCCTAAAATAGCCGTTTAAAAATAAACTGTAAAAATTCCACTCATTATCCGTCGTGTTATGCTTACAAACTGTAAGTATACTCGATGGATAATGTACAGGGAATTAACGACTGAGATTAAGAAAATTCGACGGATGAAGATAAACTGTTATCCGTCGAGACATAAAATATTCCAGAAAAGTAATTGATTTTTATTAGCAAATTGTATTTCAACGGATGACCAAATTCGATGGATAAGGGTCATCCGTCGAGATGTAAATTTTGACTTAACCAAAATTTCATCCAAGACTGAAAAATCAATTAAATTTCCGGCTGCATTTCAACTTACAAATTAACTCAGATAGATTTAAGAATAATTAAGCATACCTAATTCACTTACCAACCTTGAAAAGGTGGATTCATCCAGTGGCTTGGTAAAGGTATCTGCAAGCAGCTTCTCACTTGGAACAAAATATAGTTCCACAGTACCATTCATTACATGTTCCCTTATGAAATAGTACTTGATATCTATGTGCTTTGTCCTTGAATGTTGTACTGGATTTTCAGTGATGGCAATTGCACTTGTGTTATTACAGAAAATAGGAATCCTCTCAACTTACAAACCATAGTCTAGCAATTGATTTCTCATCCATAAAATATGTGCACAGCAACTGCCAGCAGCAATATATTTAGCTTCAACTGTAGAAGTAGAAACTGAATTTTGCTTTTTACTGAACCAGGACAAAAGCTTGTTTCCTAGAAATTGACAGGTTCCTGTTGTACTTTTTCTATCAATTCTACAACCTGCATAATCTGCATCTGAATAACCAGTTAGATCAAAACCAGAATCTCTAGGGTACCAAATGCCAAGGTTTGGTGTTCCCTTGAGATATCTGAAAATTCTCTTGATAGCTATTAAGTGAGATTCTCTAGAATCAGCCTGAAATCTAGCACATAAACATGTAGCAAACATTATATCTGGCCTACTAGCTGTTAAGTACAGAAGTGAGCCAACCATGCCTCTATAACTTGAAATATCCACAGACTTTTCAGTAGTGTTTAATTCAAGCTTAGTTGCAGTGGCCATGGGAGTTTTTGCAGATGTGTAATCCATTAGATCAAACTTCTTTAAAAGATCAAAAATATATTTAGTTTGACTAATAAATATTCCATCACTAACTTGCTTAACTTGAAAACCAAGAAAGTAAGTTAGTTCTCCCATCATACTCATTTCATACTTACTTTGCATCAATTTGGCAAACTTTTTGCAAAGTTTCTCATCTGTAGAGCCAAAAATAATATCATCTACATAAATTTGAACAAGTATACTAGAGCCATTATCATTTCTGAAAAATAAAGTTTTATCTACAGTACCTCTTGTGAAGTGATTTTCCAAAAGGAACTTTGACAAAGTGTCATACCAGGCTCTAGATGCTTGCTTCAGTCCATAAAGTGTTTTCAGAAGGTAATAGACATGTTCTGGAAAATTTGGATATTCAAAACCAGGAGGTTGACTGACATAAACTTCTTCCTCCAAATCTCCATTCAAAAAGGCACTTTTGACATCCATTTGATAGACTTTGAAATTGGCATGAGCTGCATAGGCTAAGAAGATTCTGATGGCTTCAAGTCTTGCAACAGGAGCAAATGTTTCATCAAAATCTATTCCTTCTTGTTGACAGTAGCCTTTGGCAACCAATCTAGCTTTATTCCTGACAACTATCCCATTTTCATCCATCTTGTTTCTGAATACCCACTTGGTGTCTATTGGATTCTTTCCTTTAGGCTTGGGCACCAGCTTCCATACATTATTCCTTTCAAATTGGTTTAGCTCCTCCTGCATAGCTAAAATCCTATCAGGATCCAACAAAGCTTCTTCTACCTTCTTTGGTTCTTCCTTGGAAAGAAAGCTGTTGTATAGACATTCTTCCTGAATTGTTCTTCTTGTTTGAACTCTAGAAGAAACATCACAAATGATAAGCTCAAAGGGGTGATCTTTTGTCCATTTCCTTTGTTGAGGTAGATTAGCTCTAGATGAAGAAACCTCATTGTTATCTTGATGTGTGATTGAGTTTTGATTGTTAGAAACTCCCCCTGAGTTTGTGGATCTTTGATTTGAGAAAGGGGAACTTTCTATAGGTGATTTATCTTGACTTTCTGCTCCTTTTGATAACCCGACGGATGGTGAATTTTGAGTACCGACGGATGAAGCTGGTTATCTCCCGACGGATAACACATATTGCCTCCCGACGGATGAAGCATTATACAACTCGACAGATGTTGAGTTTTGTGCTTCATTGGTAGTAAATTTATCTCCATTATCCTTAGACACTGTTTCTTGATCACTTTCATCATCACTGTCATCACTAACCATCTCCACATTGTCGAATTTGAGTCTCTCATGGTAATCTCCATCTTTCAGTCCTTCAATCTTTTTATCATCAAACACAACATGTATTGATTCCACAACAATGTTGGTTCTTAGATTGAAGACTCTATATACTTTACCAACAACATATCCAACAAAAATTCCTTCATCTGCTTTAGCATCAAACTTCCTATTTTGATCAGTTTGATTTCTCAGAATATAGCATTTACAGCCAAAGACATAAAGAAAGTTAAGAGTTGGCTTCTTGTTCTTGAACAATTGATAGGGAGTCATGCATCTTGCTTGATTAACCAGAGAAATATTTTGAGTGTAGCATGCAGTATTTACAGCTTCAGGACAGAAATATGTTGGTAATTTTGATTCTTCAAGCATTGTCCTTGCAGCTTCAATAAGTGATCTGTTCTTCCTTTCCACTACTCCATTCTGTTGTGGAGTCCTTGCTGCTGAAAACTCATGCAGAATCCCATTTTCCTCACAAAATGCTCTCATGACCAAAATTCTTGAACTCAGTTCCATTGTCACTACTGATTCTTCTAACCTTGAAATCAGGGTGATTATTGACTTGCCTTATGTGATTGATGATGATTTCACTAGCCTCATCTTTAGACTTTAGGAAATATGTCCAAGAGAACTTTGAGAAATCATCTACAATTACTAGGCAAAATCTTTTCCTTGAGATGGACAATACATTGACTGGTCCAAACAAATCCATGTGAAGCAGTTGCAGAGGCTCTTCAATTGTTGAATAAAGTTTCTTCTTGAATGATGCTTTAATCTGCTTCCCCTTTTGGCAGGCATCACACAGTCCATCCTTAGAAAACTCCACTAGAGGAATGCCTCTGACCAGTTCTTTCTTTACTAGCTCATTCATGGTCTTGAAGTTTAAATGGGATAGCTTCTTGTGCCATAGCCAACTTTCATCCTGACTTGCTTTACTGAGAAGATAAGTTACAGATTCTGCATTAGATGAGTTGAAATCAGCTAGGTATATATTTCCTTTTCTCACACCAGTGAGAACCACTTTGTTGCTTCTTTTATTAGTTACAACACAGGCTTCTGAGTTCAAGGTTACTGAATTGCCTTTATCGCAAAGCTGGCTGATACTCAACAGATTGTGTTTGAGACCATCCACTAAAGCAACCTCCTCAATGATGATATTGTCCTTTAAAATCAAGCCATATCCCACAGTATAACCCTTGCTGTCATCTCCAAAAGTAATACTTGGGCTAGCTCTCTCCTTAAACTCTGTGAGCAGGGTAGAATCACCAGTCATGTGTCTTGAACAACCACTATCCAAGTACCAAAGATTCTTTCTATTTCCCTGATTGCTTGAGGAACTTGTTTCTGTCTCATCAGACTTGGCCATTAGGGCTAGATTGACATAGCTGACATCTTCATCTTCATCCATACCATCTCCTTCCCAGTCATTTTCTTGTGTAATAATAGCCCTTTCCTTTTGCTTGAGTAGATCAAAGTATTTTTGCTTATAATCCACAGACTCAAACTTTTTCTTACTGGAATCTGACTTCCTACACTCACTGGCAAAATGCCCTGCCAAGCCACATTTGAAACATTTGAATTTTGATTTATCTACCATGTTTCTATTTGGCTTGGCTGATCCAAAGTTCTTCTTGAACTTGAGCTTGGCAAATCTCCTGGAAAGAAAAGATAGGTGCTCATCAATGTCCTTCATGTCATCTTGGCTCAATGAATCTTCACTTTCTACTGCAAGCCCCTTGCCCTTGTTCTCACAGACCCTTGAAGTTTATTCAACAGCTTCCATCTTCACTTTCTTCTCTTTCTCTAACTCAGCAACTAGTGCAATGGACCCTCCTTTCTTCTTTCCTATCTCCATCCTCTCATCTTGCTCTATTTCAAGCTCATATGTTTTCAGAATGCCATACAGTCTCTCCAAAGTTAACTCCTTATAATCTTGTGAGTTTCTCAATGAGACTGTCATTGGTTTCCATTCCTTTGGAAGAGATCTAAGGAATTTTAGATTGGAGTCTTTTGTCTGATAGACCCTTCCATGCAGCTTTAGAGCATTTAGTAATTTTTGAAACCTACTAAAAATGTCAGTGAGAGACTCACTTTCTTCATTATGAAAATGCTCATATTGTTGAATCAAGAGCTGCATCTTGTTTTCTCTAACTTGCTCAGTGCCATCACAGATGATTTGTATTGTATCCCAAACATCCCTGGCAGTTTTGGAGTTGATAATGTTGTCAAACATATCTCCATCAACTCCATTAAACAGGATATTCATGGCCTTTTTATCCTTCCTGACTTGTTCAATGTCAGGATCAGACCATTCATGCCTTGGCTTGGGGACTGATGGCTCGTTTCCCGTTGCAGCTCTCATTAGAACATGAGGGCATCTTTCTATGCAGTCCACATAGGCCTCATCTTGAGAAAGCATATGAAGATGCATCTTTACCTTCCAATGATGGTAATTATCTTTATCCAGAAAATGAATCTTGACTCCAACATCCTTCTTGTTTATCTTGCTGTATTGTTTTGATCTTTAAACTCTTTGTAAGTTAAGAGCTTGCTCTGATACCAATTGTTAGTCCCTTAACAATATGACAAGAATTACAGAAGGGGGGTTGAATGGAATTCTTTAAACTTTTTCTTGAAATAAAATGTTCTAACTCAAATATAAATATAAGTGTATTGATTAGCACAATGCGGAATAAAACTTAAGTGAATCAAAACACAAGTAATTATAAAAAAGAGTCTTTAAAAACTTTCTGGTGGATTTGAATGATTTCACCAGATATATATATATATATATATATATATATATATTATATCGAGAGAACCCTGTGTGCAAAAATGCTCACAGCTGCTTACCAATTTTGAACTGTTGAGAATACAGAGAAATACTAAGAATTTTGCTTACAAATGTTTCTCTTGTTGTTTCTCGTATACTTGTTTCTATTTGCTACTTCTTGATTTATATATCACCAAGATTACAAAGTAATAAGACAAGATAATAAAAACAAAAACTATCTAATCTATTACAATGCTACTTCATTACTCTATTCCAGCATCTTTGAATATCTTCATAATAGCATGGAAATGGCAATGCTTCTTTGTTCTCGAAAACCCAGTTGAATAGGCTACCACATTCCATTTGCATCCACTCGACGCATGTGACTATGTTGTCACTGTCAACTGATATTTGAATTCTTTATCCGTCGGGTTCATGATCATTCGTCGAGATATTGATCATCCATCGGGTTGTCTATTTGATCATCCGTCGACTTCATTGTAGGTTATCATTCGAGTAGCAAACTGGCACTTGACTTCATTTCACTTATGTAGAATTACAAGACATCATTTATGTACAATTAATCAACCTATTATGTATATCTAATTAAAGTTAACATGACTTGAATACTACTTACAGAATTTATACAATGGTGAATGCAGAAATGTGCTACAGACTTATTATTACATAAGCTACTCACTCGATGGATAAATAAGTCATCATCCGTCGGACTATATTGAGTCATCCGCCGGGATTAAAATTCTTATCCGTCGAGTGCTGCATTATTTCACTGAGTAAAATCTACTAAGGTGTTTTGTTCATGAAATCATCAAGTACACAACATATGCACAACAAGAATCAAGAAACTACCCATCTTATTTCTAACCCAAACATTTCTTCTTCCAAACAGCAAACACACCCAGCTTCTAAATTAGCCTCCTCTGCTGTCTCTTAAAAGACATCAGTTATAACAAAGAAAAGGCTAGTTAAGAAATCTGTCACATCTTGACAGAAAGCTAAACAAGCCTCACTGAGTGAGAGTGGGAAGAAAGAAGACTGTTTTCCAGTCAGGAAAAGAAGGCTGATCATACAAGATGATTCTAACTTCGATGATCAGATGCCAATAGGTTCTTTGTCGAAAACCAAGAAATCCACTGTTAAACATCCTGATGACTCTGTTGACAGTACTGGAACCGAGGAGCCAACTACTGATGTTAGTGCTCTGCTCTACAAACTTCCAGTGGTCGAAGCAACTGCTGAGCTCAAGACAAATGCAAAGAGCAAGTTGAAAAGAAAAAGTGAAGAAGTCGTTGGGTACATCAGAAAGAAGAAAAAGACTCAGCCTTTTGCCAAGGATGTCAATACACAAGAACCTAAATCTCAAAGGGATTTAGCAACTGCAATACATTCAGTCATACAAGAACCATCTTCTTAAAGGGAAGATGCAGACAATGAGGCTTCATAAATCATTGTTGATATTGCTAAGAGTGATCTTCTTGTTGACTCTGTTCAACTATTACAGGAAAAGAAAACTCATTAGGAGGCACTGTCAAAGGCGGATGCAATCATCAATGATCCTATTTTTGAGAAGAGCACACAAGAACCTTCACCAAGCATTGCTGAAAAAGCTCACATTTCTCATACTCCACAAGAACCATCAGTTCAAAATACTGATGCTGGTCTTTCACCTCCTCTTAATAGGTCAAATCCTGATGTTATAACAGCTCCTACTGAGTTTCATCCTTCAACTGAACTAGCTACTATTGATGATCCCCTACTGATTGCTAGTTTGCAAAAGCATCTTGATGTGCTGTTTATTTCTCCACTATCATTACTTCCACTTGAGGACTGACCTTCAGGTATTGTTATATTTCTCATATGTTCTCATGTTTGTATGATTATAAATAGTCTCTTCTTTGAGATTACCTCTATTTATATGACAAGCATACTACTCTTCTCATCCATCTCTTATTTCTTTGCTAAATGTGTGATTGAGCCTTTCTGTGAGACTGTTTGAAAATATCATGTGAAAAAATTAAATTTTTGAGTGGAAGTCTCATGTACTGGCAAAAGGAGAGGTAGCTTTGAGACAAGAATCTTATAAGTTTTTTTTCTCTTACTTATAAAGTTTCTTTTGTGAGAGCCATATTACTCTTAAAAGTAATATATTGTGTGAGAAGTGATGAGATCACTTGAAAAGAAAAGAGAGATTTAGGTGTTACCATGTTTCTGTTTCAGGATCTCATCAGCCACATGCACCTATTGTAAAGGATTTCGGTAAAGGCATGGCAATTCTGCCTAATTCTGCAAATTCTTCTAAGGGTTTGTCTAATTCTGATAATGAAAGTGATAAGGATGATTCTGACACAGCTCAGCTTAAGACTGCAATTGATGTATCTAAGAAGTCCAAAGTTGGTTCTTCTTCACACTTCAATGAAAATTCTTCTTATTACAGTGCTGATGCTGAGTATTTTCGACAGAAAGAATGGGATTTTAAATGGAGACATGCAAATACTTCTATCTCATCTGCTGTTGGCCTGCAACATATTCATCATACCTATGATGAAATTCAAACTCTTGATCTGAAGTTGCATCTTAAGGCATCCACTATTTCTGTAAAAGGAATTCACTCTGACCTTGATGATATGAAGCAGTCTCATGCTGCTGTCAGGGATAAAATTGATGGATTTATGCTCCACACGCCTACCTTAGCTAAAATCACGAGTGTGAAAACTACTATTAAAGGTGTTGTTCAATCTCAACACAACATGGACTCTAGACTTTCCTCCTTGGAAGATAAGGTCTCTTCTATAGCTGACAAACTGGATGCTCTATTTTCTCTTCTTTCAAATACTGATGCTAAAAAGGGGGAGAAGATAGTTGCTACAAAATGTACACCAGTTTCTATTCAGATAAAGGATAAAGATATTGATGATGATGGTGATAAGAATCCAGTTACAGACGTTCAAATTGCTTCTACTGCTCAACAACCTCAACATTCCAAGAAGACTGGTTCTTTAGGACAAGGGAAGTCTATTGGTGCTCATAAAGCTAAGCACAAGACTACTACTGATGCCCCTGAGGATGATGATGTTACAATCTTGTTAGATATATTTGATAATGTCATGGCTAATATGATTTATGTTTAGTTTTCAGATCTTACTTAACAGGACAAATCAGTACTTAACTGGGAATCAGTACTTATACTGGAAGTCAGGACTTAAGGATATCAGTACTTATATTATCAGGAGATAATCATCAGAAGTTGGATATCAGAACTTAAGTGTTGAAGGACGATTAGATAAAGAAAGTAGCTGATTAAAGGAAAGAAGATCGAGACAAACATAAGAAGAGATATGCATGAAGAAGGAGTTCCGTGAAGAATGGAATACTTGGAAGAAAAGATATCTGATTGATATATTTTAGGAAGCAGAATTATATTCCATATCAATTAGCGATTATCTTGTAACTGTGTAGTATATAAACACAGACATAGGGTTTACACTATAAGTGTTATCATATTCGAGAAGATTATTCATTGTAACCCTAGCAGCTCTCGTGATATTTGTTCATCACTGAGAGGTAACAGTTCCATACTGTAACAGAGTTTATTGTTTCAATAAAGTTTGTTTTCTGTTACTTAAGATATTAAAGTTCGATTTGATTGTATTATACACTGTATTCACCCCCTCTACAGTGTGTGTGACCTAACAAGTGGTATCAGAGCCTATTTGTTAACACACATACAGTTAAAGATCCAAACACAATCATGTCTGACACAGAAACTCCAACTAAGCCTACCAAAACTGAAGAACCTCCAAAGACACAAATTCAAAGTCGGTATGAAACCATTAGAGTTCCCATACTGAGACCATCTGAATATGTCATATGGAAGGTGAGGATGACCATGTTTCTGGAAGCTACAGATCCAGAATATCTTGATAGAATCAAGGAAGGGCCTCACAAACCAACCAAGCTCGCTGTTGCAGTTGCAGGTGAAGCAGCAAAAACCGTACCAAAGGAAAAGAGTGATTATACTGCTGAAGATATCGCATCAATTGCTAAGGATGCTAAGGTACGACATTTACTGCATAGTTCCATTGATAATGTAATGTCAAACAGGGTAATTAACTACAAGACTGCTAAAGAGATATGGGATGCTCTAGAAACAAGGTGTCAGGGAACTGATACGATTAAAAAGAACAGGAAGACAATACTCACTCAAGAGTATGAACACTTTGATTCAAAGGCTAATGAATCATTGACTGATTTATATGATAGATTTGTCAAACTCTTGAATGATCTGTCACTGGTTAATAAGGAGTATGATCTTGAAGATTCAAACCTTAAATTCCTGTTAGCTCTTCCTGAATGTTGGGATTTGAAGGCAACAACAATAAGAGACAATTACAATCTTGATGAAATAACTCTTGATGAAATTTATGGAATGCTCAAGACTAATGAACTTGAGATGGAACAAATAAGCAAGAGAAAAGGAGGAAAGTCAAGAAAAGTTGCCCTTAAAGCTGAAGAAGAATCCCCCAAGGCAGCTACCTCAAGGAAAGACAAGGGTAAAGCTCTTTTCACAAAGTCTGATACTGAGTCATCAAGTTCTGAAAGTGATGATGACTCAGATTCTGAAAGCTTGCCTGAGACTGATGCTGATGAGGAGATGATGAAGCAGTGTGCTCTTATGGTGAAAGGGATCACAAAGATTGTATACAAGAAGTTCAGGAAGGGAAAGAAGTTTTCCAGGAAAGGCATAAGTTCTGATAAGAAGAATTTCAGAAGATCTGAAGGCAGAGGAGGAAAGTCTGATAGAGGAGATTATACCAATGTCAAATGCTATAACTGTGGTGAGAAAGGCCACATATCTCCTGATTGCAATAAGGTAAAGGGTGACAAAGGCAAGGCTCTTGTCACAAAGCAGAAAAGCTGTATAGACACCTCAGACTCTGAAAGTGAGGAGAACTATGCATTGATGGCAAATGCTGATAAAGAAAGTGCTGAGAGCAGTTCTGAAGCTGCTGAAATAAAGGTACCTCAGACTACTTATGCTTTTCATATTGATGATATTAATGAGTTGAGAAGATATCTTAAAACCATGTTTGTTAGTTATAGAGATCAAACTTTAACATGTGAAAGATTAACTTCTGAAAATCTTGCTTTTAAGAAAAGAAATGATTTCTTAGAAAAAGAGTTAGTTATGTTCCATCAAACTCAGAAGGATAGAGATGATGCTCTTTATGTTAGGGATGAAGTGCTAAAAATGATTGAATCTCTAAAAACTGAGTTAGAAAAGGAAAGAGAGATAATCAGGACTTGGACTAACTCTGGCAGAACAACTCAAAATTTGCTAAGTAGTGAAAATTGGAAAGAGGGCTTAGGTTATGGAGAGGATAAGAATGATAAAGGAACTATAGAAATTAAGCCTGTTGTTAAGCAAAAGCCAAAGTTAAAACCTGTTAAGTTTGTAACTGAAAAGTCTGATAATGATAAATCAGAAGTTAGAGAGGGATTAACTTCTGACAAACTAAAACAGGAAAAGACAGCTGAAGTAAACATAGGCTTAATGACTAAGAAGCAGCTTAAGCATAAGCTGAAAGATGTTAAGAATGCAAACAAGATAAAATCACCTAGGAAAAATAGGAATGGAAAGGAAGGTGTGAATAAAAGCAATGATTATAAACCTGTTCCTGATGCTCCTAGGAAAATATGTCATAACTGTGGAAGTTCTAACCATCTAGCTTCTTACCTTCAAAATCAGGAGTTAAGAGTCAGTCTGTTAGATATAAACCACAAAATTCTTGTTTTCATTGTGGTAGTTTATGGCATTCCATTTATACTTGTAAGGAATATCATAGTTTGTACTATGATTATTATCAAATAAAACCTTCTTTGAAGAAAGTTTCCATTGTTCCTTATAGTGTAAATTCTGATACAAAGTCTGATAGTGTAAATTCTGATAAGAAAAATGTTTAACATAAACTCTGATGCGAAATCCGCTGCAAATGTTAACAAACTTGATAAGGCCAAAGGATCCAAGCAAGTCTGGGTCCTTAAAACTAATCATTAGTGGTCTTTGTGATTGCAGGGCAACAGGAAAAATATTCTAGTTCTGGACAGTGGATGTTCAGGACATATGACTGGAAATAAGGCCCTGCTATCAGACTTTGTGGAGAAAGCTGGCCCAAGTGTTTCTTATGGAGATGGCAACATTGGAAAAACATTGGGATATAGCAATATCAATCTTGGGAATGTCATCATTAAAGAAGTAGCTCTGGTCTCAGGACTTAAACACAATCTGCTGAGTATAAGTCAAATCTGTGACAGAGGTTATCATGTTGATTTCTTTGAAGAATACTGTGAAGTTGTGAGTAAATCTAAAGGCAAAGTTGTTCTGAAAGGATACAGGCGTGGTAACATTTATGAAGCTAAGCTTTCAACAAGTACTGATGGTTCTGTAATCTGTCTGATGAGTAGAGCATCAATTGAAGAAAGCTGGAATTGGCACAAGAAACTCTCTCATTTAAATTTCAACAACATAAATGAACTGGTCAAGAAAGATCTTGTGAGAGGACTGCCAAAGTCAGTATTTGCTCCTGATGGCCTTTGTGATTCTTGTCAGAAGGCCAAACAAAGAAAATCTTCATTCAAGAGCAAGATTGAATCATCAATTCTTGAGCCTTATCATCTACTACATGTTGATCTATTTGGTCCAGTAAATGTCATGTCTATTGCAAAGAAGAAATATACATTGGTCATAGTGGATGAGTTCACTAGATACACATGGGTGTATTTCTTGCACACAAAAAGTGAAACTGCATCAATCTTGATTGATCATGTCAAACATCTGGATAAATTGGTCAAAGATTCTGTGAAAACCTTAAGGAGTGATAATGGCACTGAGTTCAAGAATTTGATAATGGAAGAGTTCTGCAAAAACCATGGAATAAAGCAGGAATTTTCTGCTCATGGAACTCCACAGCAAAATGGAGTTGTTGAAAGGAAGAATAGAACTCTCATTGAAGCTGCACGTACAATGCTTGAAGAAGCAAAGCTTCCAACCTATTTCTGGGCTGAAGCTGTGTAGACTGCTTGTTTTACTCAAAATGCAACACTCATTAACAAGCAAGGAAAAACACCATATGAGATGGTGAAGAAAAAGAAGCCAAATCTGAAGTACTTTCATATATTTGGATGCAAGTGTTTTGTTCTCAAGACTCATTCTGAACAGCTATCCAAGTTTGATCTAAAAGCTGATGAAGGAATCTTTGTTGGATATCCACTTTCCACAAAAGCCTTCAGAGTCTATAATTTGAGAACAAAAGTGGTCATGGAATCTATCAATGTCTCCTTTGATGACAAGAAGATTACTGGTCTTGAAGATTTTATTGACCATGATCAGCTGAGATTTGAAAATGAAGACTCAAATTCTGATGCTGAAAATCCTGACAGTCTAAGTCCTGATACTGTAAATTCTGATGGATTAAACTCTGATGTTATTGAAACTGTGGTGACTACGCCAAAGGAAGATGCACCTGTGCAGGGGGAGCATACTCAAGATCTTACCACATCTCAAGAAACATCAGAACATACGTCTGGATCTTCAAGTTCTGATTCGTCAAGTTCTGATAAGCCAAGTTCTGACAGTGCTGAAAATCTAAATTCTGAAGAATCCAACTCAGAGAGCATAGTTTCAGGGGGAGCATCAGAAAATGAAAATGAAGACAGCATGGATCATGGGGGAGCATCCAGTTCTAGAGAAAACCTTCCATCTTCAAGGAAGTGGACAAAATCACATACACCTGATTTGATAATTGGAAATCCTGATGCAGGTGTCAGAACTAGAACAGGTACTTCAAACGAATGTTTTTACAATTCTTTTCTCTCTCAGATAGAGCCAAAGAAAGTGGAAGAAGCTCTTCAAGATGCTGATTGGGTGCAAGCAATGCAGGAAGAGTTAAATGAATTTGAAAGAAACAAAGTCTGGACCCTAGTGCCAAGACTAAAGAATAGATCTGTTGTTGGTACAAAGTGGGTATTCAGAAACAAAACTGACAGTGATGGCATAATTACAAGGAATAAGGCAAGGCTGGTTGCAAAAGGATATTCTCAACAGGAGGGAATTGATTATGATGAAACATTTGCACCAGTTGCTAGGTTAGAAGCCATAAGGATATTTTTGGCTTATGCTGCTCACAAAAAGTTTATTGTCTTTCAAATGGATGTGAAAAGTGCTTTTCTCAATGGAGAATTGGAGGAGGAAGTATATGTTGAACAACCTCCAGGCTTTGTAGACTCCAAACATCCAGATTATATCTACAGGCTTGATAAAGCACTTTATGGACTTAAGCAAGCTCCTAGAGCATGGTATGAGACTTTAGCTCAGTTTCTTCTGGAAAGTGGATTCAACAGAGGAACAATAGACAAAACACTGTTCTACCTCAACCATGGAAAGGACTTACTTCTGGTCCAGATTTATGTTGATGATATCATTTTTGGGTCTATAAATGACAGACTTTGCAAGAAGTTTGCCAAACTGATGCAGTCAAGGTATCAGATGAGTATGATGGGGGAACTTAGCTATTTTCTGGGCCTTCAAGTCAAGCAAAATGAAGAAGGCACTTTTATTTGTCAAACTAAGTACACCATAAACTTGCTGAAGAAATTTGGAATGCAAGATTGTTCAAGTGCATCCACTCCCATGGCCACTGCAACAAAACTGGATAAGGATACTGGTAAATCAGTAGATATTACTGATTACAGAGGTATGATTGGCTCTCTACTCTATCTAACTACTAGTAGACCTGATATCATGTATGCTACCTGTCTTTGTGCAAGATTTCAAGCAGATCCAAGAGAACCTCACTTAACAGCTGTGAAAAGAATTTTTAAGTATCTTAAAGGAACAGTTGATCTGGGATTGTGGTATCCTAGAGAATCAGATTTTAAACTAATAGGTTACTCAGATGCAGATTTTGCAGGTTGCAAAATTGACAGGAAAAGCACAAGTGGAAGCTGCCAATTTCTTGGAGGCAGATTGGTTTCTTGGTTCAGCAAGAAACAAAAGTCAATTTCCACATCAACTGCAGAAGCAGAGTATATTGCTGCAGGAAGCTGTTGTGCACAGATTCTTTGGATGAAGAATCAGTTACTGGATTATGGGTTAACATATTTCAAAATCCCTATTTACTGTGATAATCAAAGTGCTAGTGCTATGACAGGTAATCCAGTTCAACACTCTATGACAAAGCACATCAGCATCAAGTACCACTTCATAAGGGAACATGTGGATGAAGGTACAGTGGAATTGCACTTCGTTCCAACAGATCAATAACTAGCAGATATCTTCACAAAACCATTGTGTGAAGCCATTTTTACAAGATTGGTAAATGAACTTGGAATGGTTTCAGGTTCTTTCTCTAAATCTGCTTAGTCTTGTTCTGTTATATCAGACTTTATGATCAGTATTTACAGAAATTAATCTATTTGTGTATTCTGTGCTTAATTGACAAATGTGTTTAAGTACTGACTATTGTCTGATATATGTTTCTAAACTCTGATAAGTGATATGTCTGTTTCAGTAACTATTCAATCCTATGAGGATAACTGTGCTAGATGCTGACCTAGTAGTCTTTAATAAACAAATGATCCCATGTAAGAAGTAATTATTTCTGTGGAAATCTATTGACACAAGCAAAATTCTGATAATTGAGCTTAGTTGAGTTTACTTTGTTTATCTTATTACTAAGTCACAAATTAGAATAATGCTACTCATCTGTTAAGTTCTGATACTAGTAAATCTGCTGAATGCACTAAGTGCTGATAAACCTCACTTATCAAAAGAAAAAGCAAAAGGATCAAAGAATAAAATCAGGTACACCTTTGAGATCTAGAGTAAAAATGTGGAAGGGACGACCCAAGTGCATTGCTGGTATTAAGTAAATATGCATTAGAAAAGCAAAATATTTTCTTGGTGACTTTTCACACTCTATGATTACTGGAGAAATACTCTGATAATAGCATAAATTCTGATAAGCAGTCGTGACTCACTTACACTGAGAAGCCACTGTGAAATGGAATTTAAAAAGATGCATAAAATTAGCACAAAATAGTTGAGGTGGACTCAAGCATGAACTTATTCAACAGTAGGTTTCAGAATAATGACACACTTTAGCAAAGTTTTAGTTATGCCTTATTTCTAAGATGTACTAAAGTGACTTAGACTTTACTCTTTGTCTGACATTTAGCTTAATGCACACACTAATCACTCCATATGAATGATGAAAATTACTGTGGTGGTCTATGTTGTTTTAGATAAATAGTCATTGTGTCACTTTGCACAAATTCTGAGGACAAGTTCTGATTGCATGTTCTGATGATTAAGTTCTGAAGAATATAACTCAGAACTTGTATGAGGACTTACTAAGATAGGCATTCCTTTTTCGAGTTAAGAAATTATGTTCTGATGACTGTTAAGTTCTGATATAAGTCAAAGTTCTGATATTACAGTCTAATTCTTTACTTGACTTATCTGTGGATAAAAATTTGATAACAGTCTCGGTTCAAACTAGAATATGTTGAAATGGAAGATTAATAGTCACTATGGTTAGGGTTAATGGTATTTGTACTTGAACAGTCAACTTTTACTTGCTTCTTGTGCGCATTAAACCATGTTTTCTCTTTCCAATGAATGTTTTTCTTTTTCCAAGTCTGGGGAGACGAGGTAGAATTAATTCTACCTGTCAGCATTAAATTCCTTTGCGTCTCCTGGCATTCTCTTGCCTATATAAGCAACAACTTCACATCAGCCTTCCCATCAAATCTTTTCTCCCAACCTCACCTTACCTTTATACTTTTTCTTTCAAAAACACCATGGTCAGATACAACATGTTTTTGAACTACGAAACCTTCAATATGGAGCTAAGCTATGCCGATTGGCAGCAGGAATGGCACGTCACTACCATTCCTGATGAGATATGGGACTCTGTCCCATAGGAGGTACTCACCCACCTCCTGTTCTTCTATATGGACTACCATCGCCATCTGGAGCGATTGGAGGAGGAAAGGCTGGAAGCTCTCCGCCAGCAAGAGCGAATCATTCGACTCGCCATTCTGTTTGTCGAGAGTAGGAAGAAGAAATGATTTATTTTCTTCTTCCTATTTTTCTTCATCATCAGCCTTGCCCTGCTTCTTGAGCTAGGACTAAGGCTGTTGATGTTAGGTTTAGCAGCTTAGGGAAATCTTGTACAAGAACTGATGTAATTTCAATTTCATGAATGTATTCTCTTGATATATTAATGAAATTTGTTTTTGTTTCAAGATTTTGTCTCTGAGATATTTTAATGCATTGTTAAATCCTGTTATATATTCATATTCTGATGACCATATAAATACTGTGTTAATTTAAGTTCTGATTTTCCTTTATCAGTACTTACTCATCTGATTTATCTTAGTTATTTTCACTTGATTTATTTTCAGAATATTAATGTTGCAGAGAAAAATAATTTGAATAAGTGGGAACAGTTTCAATTTTGCATTAAAACTGATTCACCTTGATTAATGGAATATCTGGGTAAGTGGAACGGTTTTTCCTTGAAAAACTGCAAGTAGGTGGTAATTATTGCTTATTTACCGTGCCCATTACTTCTTGCCTTATCTATGTATGACAGTTGTCAAGGTATGCTCCACTACTTTTAAATGCATGTCTGCCAGGTGTCCCAACGGTTACTTTTTGTGTATAAGTAACAGAGAGAAAAGATTGTCAAATCTTTTATTTACTTTTCTCTTTTATCTCTCTCTCTCTTTACTTTTCTTCTTTCTCATCTACTGACGATTTTTCATATAGACATTTTCTCAAACACAACATAGGCAACCGCATTTCTCTTAAATTTCAATGGCACCCAAGGACATAATTTTCCATGAAGCAAAGTTTGTTCCTAATAACTTCTCTGCTACACTTAACACGTCAGAGGCACCCTCTGAACTTTATTTCATTCAGGATTTTCTCACTAGTTCTGATATTGGGTACGCTCTAACTGAGCCTGAATCAGTCTCTGGAGTTCAAGTACTGGAGTTCTGGAGGAGTGGAGTATATGATGATGGTGGTGCTCAAGGATCCCCGAGTATTATCTTTTCATCAGGGGAAAATGAGTATGTTGTGACTTTGTCTATGGTTCGACAAGCACTGCAGCTACCTGAGAACTGTGTTTATTCTACTGTTGACGAACCAGTTCTTCAGAACATGATGGCCAGTCTAGGTTATAAGGGAACATTGGCAAAGCTTGGCAAGTTGAAGAGATCTTTCATAAGGAGGGAATGAAGTTTCTTCTTTGACTGCATTACCAAGGCTTTTGCTAACAAATGCTCAAATTTCGATGCAATTCCCATATTCAGCCAACAAATCGGGTATGCTCTTATAAATCACACTGATTTTGATTATGCAAGTGTTGTCTTAGGTTTTATTGGGGATAGGATGACAGAAGATCAAAATACTGTATATTTTGCCAGATTTTGTCAGCTTATTCATAGGTTCTGTTGTAATCAGCCCCAAAGTTTTGGTGATTTAATTCCATCCTTCAGACTAGCTAAAAGAGCTTTCACTGATTTATTATCTATTGATAATAAGAAGGCTGTGTTAAGACCCCTCTTAATACCTCTACCTGTCAAACAAGCCTTAATCACCTATGACCCTGTTAAGTACACTGTACTCTATCCTGATGTTCAACCATCAGAATATCATTCCTCAGTACCTACTATGAAGCCTTCCTCTTCCAAACCTAAGAGGGCAAAGACTGTTCCTCAAACACCTCAAAAAAAAGGAAGATTGCCTTGAGAGATGAATCTGATACTGAGGACCAGGTTCCTTATTCAGAACCTGTCATTGGTGAAGCTGAGAAAGAGACTTCTCAGAAGGATTCTGGAATTGGGGGATCTAGGCTTCTCAAGAGGCTTAGAAGAATGACAGTTCCTGAAACTCCCAAGGAATCCAAATCTACAAAGAGATATAAGAAACAGAGGGCAAATAGGCCAGTTTCAGATGATGAAGAGGAAACAGCTAAGGAAGGGGATCAGGAATCTCTGATCTCATAAGAAAAGGAATTTGCTAAAGTTACTTCTTCTCCATCAACTCCATCTAAGGAAGCTGTTTCTGAAAAGGTCCACACACCATCTGTATCTCCTGTTGATCCAGGCACAAGTGCTGATATT
Source organism: Apium graveolens (assembly GCF_009905375.1). Classification (NCBI taxonomy): domain Eukaryota; kingdom Viridiplantae; phylum Streptophyta; class Magnoliopsida; order Apiales; family Apiaceae; genus Apium; species Apium graveolens. Next base: position 189,832,191 of record NC_133652.1, read on the forward strand.
GATGTTCAAAACTTGGTTATGCCTGAAGTAATTCTTTTAGAAGCTCCAACAACAACTAATCCTTCAACAACACCTGTTATTGATGTTGTTCCAACTCCAGAGTTATCTACAACACCTTCTCTGCATCTAGATGCTGATGATCAGACTTTAGGTGAGCATCAGGATATGGCTGTTGATCAAAACTTAGAACCAGATCAGCAATTAGAGGATGCTGAAGCCTCCATTGCTACTCACACTATTGTTTTATCAGAGGATACTGATTCTGTAAGTTCTGATGCTGCAAATGCTGGAGATACTGGTGATGCTGCTCCAACTGCAGATGCTGATGAAGCAGGTCCTTCAGGACATGCTCCTTAACAAACTATTCTTAAGTCTGAACTTGTTAAGAAGTTTGTTACCGGAGAAGCACCAGTGCCTTGGAGTGAAACTCCTGCAGGACAGGAGTGGACTAAGGAATGGAATTCAGTTTCCTGTGTTCCAACTGAAAAACATCTTGCTGAGCACTTGACTAAAGCTGATGAAATGTTAAATTCTGATGATTTCAAAACCCAGCTTAGAGTCACTGCATTGAGTACTAAACATCTACAAGGTCTTCATTCAACTATTCATATAGAGCTACACAAGATTCGGGAAGAATTTATCAAACAAGATCAAGTTCACAAGACTGATAAGAAACAATTCTTCAAGCCTACCTTTGACATGATTGCTTTTATTGAGAAGACTCAAGAGAAACAACAAGCTCAGATTGATGATATTCTGAAAAATCAAGCTTCTCAGCAATCTCAACTTACTGAAATCCAAGCCTCAGTGGAATTACTTGTCTCTCTTCTACTACCTGCTGATGCCAAAAAGGGGGAGAAAGTAATTAAGTCCAAATGCAAGACTGACAAGACACTGAAAGGGAAGGATGATGAAAAGGATGATCAAGGAAACTCTGGAATGGGTAGAGGTCATAGTCAAGGTAGAGGTTTCACATCAAGAAAAGCTGAAGTTACAAGTCACAAGACAAGTTCTGATACTGGGAAAAGAATAAGTTCTGCTACTGGTAAAAGGATAAGTTCTGATGAACTTTTAGATCTTGATGAGGAAATGTCAAGACAGTTATTTCTTCAGGAAAATCCAGGAATGGACTTGGAGAGTTTAATGGAAGAAGAAGCCAGACTTAAATCAGAGAAAGTCACATCTAAATATGAAGCTTATGGTAAAAAGCCACTTCCAAAACTCAAAGGCATTGTGATCAAAGAAAGGACACATACTGAAGCAACATTGGCTAAATCACAACCGCAGATAGATCCAAGATCCAAGGGTAAAGAAAAGGTTGGTGAACCTATCAAGGTTTATGTGCCTCCTGAGGATGAAGAAATTACTGATGAAAAGGATGATCTTGCTCTGACTTCAAGAAAAGTTCTTAAAACAACCTCTGGCATGGCTCAAGTTGTTCAGAGTCAAGAAACTGTAAGTTCTGATATTCAGAAGAAGCAAGTAACCTCTGACATAGCTCAAGTTAACTTGATATCAGAAGATAGACCAAAGACACTCCTACCAGGATTCACTAAAGTAAAACAGACTCAACCTTTGAAGTCTACTGCAAGTGGTTTTGAAGCTAGAGTAGTTACTGGAAAGGAAGCAAGAGATAAAACTGGATTGGGAAGTGCTGATGAAAGAAGAATACATAACACTACCGATGATCCAACTTCCTTGAGTGAACCAGGTATTGGAGCAACTCCTGAGAGATTGAATCAACTGGAATCTGTACAAATGGTTTATCATACCTACTTGAAAGAATACATCTTGTTGTATTTCATGACAGATGGTAGGGTTTATCATATAAGGCAAAATGCCATTCCATTGAAGTATTTTGAAGAATTGGAGCATGTACTATTCTTACTTCAAGTGGATGACAGATTGACAGGAACTGCTGCAAACTATTTGAAGGATCAGATTCAGAGACAGAAAAGGCTTTATTCTGTTAAGTCTGACAGCACATATGTTCCAAAGTACAGAGATCACAAAGGTGATATAGTTGAAATGAAGCCCAATTCTGCTCAAATTATAACTACCTTTCTAGGGTACAGGGCTGTGGAATTCAATCTTGAGTCTGATAAAGCTCATTTGATCAGACTGGATCAGGATATAAGAAAAGCAAAGATTAATGATCTCAGGGCTACAATCTTTCAAATTGGTGAAGATACTGCAGAGCTTAAAGATGCCAAAAGGAGAATGATTGATGAACTTAGATATGCTGAGAGATGTTTGTTGAAGAACTATCTCAGAATAACTCCTGACATCAGAGAGATCAGAAGATGAAGCCAAGTCAAAGATCTACAACTTCTTAAATTCTGATATTTGTACAGACTGAAGTTGTTATCAGAAGTTAAATATTGGTAAAGCTTTAAGGACTGTAAGTTGTAGTTATCTAGTTTAATTCTCATGCATTTGTACTTAATGTTTTTGACATCATCAAATATCTGTTAAACTTGTATATTATGCTAATTTACAAGTTGGGGGAGATTGTTAGATATATTTGATAATGTCATGGCTAATATGATTTATGTTTAGTTTTCAGATCTTACTTAACATGACAAATCAGTACATAACTGGGAATCAGTACTTATACTGGAAGTCAGGACTTAAGGATATCAGTACTTATATTATCAGGAGATAATCATCAGAAGTTGGATATCAGAACTTAAGTGCTGAAGGACGATTAGATAAGGAAAGTAGCTGATTAAAGGAAAGAAGATCGAGACAAACATAAGAAGAGATATGCATGAAGAAGGAGTTCCGTGAAGAATGGAATACTTGGAAGAAAAGATATTTGATTGATATATTTTAGGAAGCAGAATTATATTCCATATCAATTAGCGATTATCTTGTAACTGTGTAGTATATAAACACAGACATAGGGTTTACACTATAAGTGTTATCATATTCGAGAAGATTATTCATTGTAACCCTAGCAGCTCTCGTGATATTTGTTCATCACTGAGAGGTAACAGTTCCATACTGTAACAAAGTTTATTGTTTCAATAAAGTTTGTTTTCTGTTACTTAAGATATTAAAGTTCGATTTGATTGTATTATACACTGTATTCACCCCCTCTACAGTGTGTGTGACCTAACAAATCTCTAATTTAGCAGATGCTAAAGGGTTATTCTTTCCTTACAGACATAAGGAAACAGGTGAAAAGATTATCTTGTACTACAAAGATATAAGGTTTGACCAAAAGAATGCTAGAAGTGCTCTTGGGTCCATAACTGAAGAGTTTCCTGATCTAACAGTTGAAGAAGCAGTTATGTAACAAAAGGAGTTAATGGCTCAAATTGAAGTTGAAGCTAACACTTTTAAAGGAAGAGGAAAAAGAGGTGGAAGATCTACAAGAGCTAGAGGAAGAGGAGGAAGAGGAAGGACCTCTAAACCAAGTCAAGTGACTACATTTAATTCTGCATATCTGAATATTCTATCCAGAGAAGGTTATGTTCCTGTACAAGGACATGAAGGAGCTGAAGAAATTCAGAAGTCGGAAGAGTTGATTATTCAAAGGAAGAAAAGATCAGCCACTGACATTGATCAAGCTGATATAGCAAATCAGAATGTAACTCCTGAAGCAGACACAAATCCTGAGGTAAAATCAGATCCTGATGCTATGAACCTGATAACTGATTTTGACTCTGATGAAAAAGTGATCGAAGCATTAAATAAGTCAGCTCTTACTACAGTAGTCACTCCTCATATTTCAGAGGTTGATGAAAAAGAAAAGGTTGACAGAAGGAAAGCTGATCAAACATGCAAAGATTACGTGCAGAGAGTTTTAAAATCAAAGAGAGAGCTATGGCATAAAGCAAAATGGAAGATTCATGATTTTCTACAAGTTATGCTCCTCTCAGCAAGAAGGATAAAAGATGGAAAGACATTTATACATTCGATTATCCTAAAGGGTTCAAGCATGTTGAATTTGTGTCAGCAGGGTTAAGGGATTCTATTTCAGAACATGAAGATGTTGATAAGTCCATCAAGAAACCTTCTTGGGTGGAATATAATGAAAAACTGAAACTTCTCTCATCTCGAACCAGAGGAGGCATTGGTCATTCTGATATGGAGATTCTAAGATCTGATCTGCTGGATACAAACACTCTTACTGAGAATCTTGGTGAAAGAGTTTCTCCTTCACATCTTGAGAAAGTTGAAGCTGTGAAGATTGTTTATAGAAAGATAAATGATAATGATGTCAGAGAAGAGATTATGTGCTTTTTGAGGGATGGTAAAGTAAAGAGCTTTATATTGCAGCAATTCTTAATGAAGACTGTGACAGAATTGAAATACATTCACTACCTTCTTAGAGTTGAGAACAGTGTCACCAGAAATTGGTCTTCTATGATACTTGAAGTCATAAGAAGAAAAGTCATAAAAAGAAGAGTCATGACAAAAGATGATAAATACAATGGTGATTATGTTCCTATGTACAAAACTTATACTGGTCAAGAAATGAAGATGAAAAAAGGAGCTGCAGTTCTAAAAGTTTTTCTCAACAGTCCTCAGTTATCTTCCAGTCCTGATCATGAAGATGTCAGTTTAAGCTTCATGTTGATTGGTGATCTTGAGATAAACAAAAGCTCAATTTCTAAATTAAGATCAACCATCTATCAGCTTGGAGAAGACATTGAAGAGAGGAGAGAGTTGAAGAAAAAGCTTGTTAAAGTCCTACAAGACAAGGAGGAAGAAAGATTGAAAAACTTTCTGGAAACAACTGTCAGTTATCTGAAGATACTGATGTAAGCTTTACTCCTTGTACATTTTGTAGTTGGTTTTGGAATCATTGAGAATGGAATTTGTTCTTCAATATATTAAGCATAAATTGGAGGAGATTGTTACGTACTGATTCTCAATGATCAGAAGAAGCTCAGGATCTAGTTGTTCGGGTGTTATCAGTATTTGATGTGTCGTCAAGATGTAACACATCATCAGTATTTGGATGTCATCAGTAATTGGAGGCAGTCAGCTTAGAAGATTTATTTTATTCCTTGTATTGTGGAATAGATATCTTTTACTTCTGAGTTATAGGACTTTATCTATTCAGTTGAAGATATGTATCCGTTTCGGTTAACTTTTGATAATGCATATCCTAGATTGTTTAGTTGTAGTTGTGCATTATATAAACACAGTTTAGGTTATCACATAGTGAATTAACTTGAGCATCATACAACCTAGTAGCTCTCAAGAACATCAGTATTTCTTGAGAGAGTTTTGTAACAGCTTTTAATCAGAAATATAAAAAGCTGTTATTTTTTATTACTTGTTCAAAACATTTATACAACTGTATCCAACCCCCTTAAATAATTGTATCCTTACTGGGAAACACTTTGAAAATTCTTGGAAGTACTTATATATACATATGAGATGAGTTGTGCCTATCAACAAGAAAAACGCATGGGGAACTTCAATGCAGTTCGAGTTCTTAGGATATAATAGGATTCTTCAAAGGACAAGGAGTAGTAGACTCTAGTAATTTATGTACTGGAGCGACTACTGGTGTGTCACATGTAAAAATGTGAATTATGTTAAAAGCCTGGATGTATGGGCCACACATAATATGCCCGAATGTGGAAAGGGTAACAACTGGATGTATGAGAGTCGTCCTTCTACATGTAGAGAACAATAAATATTTACCATTATACGACTGATCATCTTATCTCGGGGGCTCCGGTAAATGTCCTATTCTTCCAATTGAAATTGAGATGCAATACCGTAACCCAAGCCTAGGTGCTGGGTTTACCATTAAGGTATTTGCAAACTAAATAAGTCAATCAAAAGTATTGTTTCGAAAAGAGGTGTATAACACCAAGAAAGTGATTCTTCTGAGTATATAATATTATCGAGAGTATTGTCAAGATTTTTGATATGTATTAAATATCTGATTTGATTTAAAGAGAAAAATGTGTATACCACCAAGTTTTCAAATCGTCATATTATATGATGAAGTATTATTTTAACAATTATTTTCAAACTATTTTGTACATTATGACTGGACACTATTGCTTACTCTTTTTTTTTAAAATGTCACAACACATCAGATAACCAGTATGCCGGTGTGGGATTTAGTCGCTTGCAGTCGTGTAGGGAAATCTTTGCAGCTTCGTTTAAGGTGGGCGAGAGTATTCAGATAGGTATAAGATATCAGTAGTAAATATTGTAACTTCATGTAGAGGTTACGAATAATTGTTTGAGATCTTGTAAAGTATATTTGAGTTGTAACAAAAGATGATACTTGTTGTACATCTATTCTAAGGCTATAACTTGAGAGTATGTGAGATTGGGGGTTTGTGATATGGAATTATTGGATTATTGAGTTAATACAGGTTATACATAATAGAAGGATTGTGTGACGACCCAGATTACTGACCTCGTATTTGGGGTCGTTACATTTTATTTGTAAATATCTCCACTTTTGTACAAGCTAGACTGACTTATCGACATCTTCACTTCTATATAGGCCAAATTGACTTCTCTACGAGTAAAGTGACTTCTCTACAAGTGATGTGATTTCTCTACAAGTAAATTGACTTCTTTACAAGCCAAATTTGACTTCTCGATATACTTCTCGATATAACTTGGTCTGTGACTTCTTGACATTTGACTTTGAACATTTTTCAATCCACAACATTATTCTTCACCAAACAGCTTATCTTCATTATGAGGCATGATCAAACTTGATCTTCTTCCAAAAATTTATTCCTAACTTTTTGGTTGTTTACTGAAAAATACTCCAGTCTAGTCTATACTAACATTTTTACAGACTTAAGAAACATCATTACAAATTACATAAGATTACAAGTCAACTGCAGTGTGACTTAGTCTTGTTATATAAAAGCATGTCTTGCACAATACTGTGTAATATTTAAAAGTATTTATTATAAATACACATTTATATTTACATTTATTTATCATAAATATACATATATATGATATATATATATAATTATAAATATATTTATTTTGTGTATCTCGTATCGTGTTATGTACCTAAAAATTAAACACACAATTAACACTATATCTTGATTGTGTATTTCATATTTGTGTATTTTTTTTGCTGGAAATACAAATACTAAGATTTTGTATGTGGCGTGGAAAATTGGGGGTCTAATTTTAAGCATTTGACAACGGACAAATACCTTTAATTTCAAAAAAAGGAAAAGAATGGGGAAAAGAAAAAGGGGGAGCGGAGAAGATGCACGGAGCTAGCAGGGGCCATTAATTTATTACAAAAAAAAATGATTTTAGTTATAAAAAAACTAAATGCAGTGGGAAGAGGGGACTAAAAAAGGAGGGGAGCACGCACGCTCACTTAGGTCTGTCAATGGATCGGGTTTGGATCAGATCGGCCTAAATCCATATCCTTATCCATTTATTTTTTCGGATTCGGATTCGGATTCGGATCAGATCGACTCCGGATTTTTTATAGGCCGATCCATATCCGGATCCGTTCGGATCACGGATTTCGGATCGGATATCCGCTCCATTTATGTATATTTATTTTTTAACTTAAATTATTACAAAATTCTATGTAAAATTGACAATTCCGAAAAATATTAATAAACAAGTAGAATACAACGAAGTCCAAAGATAAATTACAAACTACAATTCGCTTTTTGAAAGAAACATACTATTGGGTTGTACACTACTTTAAGTTTAACAATGAAAAAAATTGATGTTGCGAAATAAAGGTGTTATATGAATTGAGATTTGGGTTATACGGCTCGAAACGGTAAAAGAATTAGGATTAAAGAAATAGACTGAAGCAAAGAGTCTGAACCAAACGAAATATAAATAATGAGACTTGACTAGAGGATAATACGTTTAAATTTAGAATTATTAAAAATTATTTTTAGTACATTATATATATATAAACTGGATCGGGTTATTAACGGATCGGATCGGCCTAAATCTATATCCGCTCCATTTATAATCGAATTTTTCTTATTGGATTGAATCTCGGATCGGATTTTTTATAGGTCGATCCATATCCGTTAAAATGGCCTCGGATCGGATCGGGTCGGATCGGATTTTCGCTGGCCTACGCTCACTCAATACTCACTCATTTCAGAAGATATTTGAGGAGAGAGAGTGAGATAAGAAGAAGAGTGAGTGAGTGAGTGAGTGAGTGAGTGAGGTCCATTGCTTCTTCTGCCCTTGAGGTTCGCTCTCTTCCCCCCTCCTACTCAATTGGTATAATTCATTTTAAATTCATTGTATTTACCTTTATTTCATTCATCGCCTCTGCCTACTGCTGTGTGTATGTGCGTATGTATACATAATTTTATATACATCTCTCTCGTGCCTCTTGTGATGAAGCTTCGATCGACTATATATATATGTGTGTGTGTATGAATTTGAGAAAATTATGTGGAATATGTTTGATTTTGTTTGACAATCAAATATTTTGAGTTGAGTTTGTTGTGTGTGTGATTTTCTCAAGCTGTTGGTCATCGCTTAAAGCTTGCATCCAATACCTTTGCTAATTTTTACCAATTTGTGTGCATATTTTTCTCATCGTGTTCTAAACGATTTAATTGACTCCCCTTGTGCCCCCCTCCCAACACACTCTTAAGCTTTTAGTATTCATTTTAAGCTTCAATCAAATTTATGTACGTCAATTTCACCTACTTTACTATTGTATGTACATCTCATTTTCATTTTGTTCAATAATTGACTCTCTGTGTGTGTGTCTGTGTAAATACAACTTATATACATTTAGATACAGATATTTCTTAAGCATCTTCTCATCATTTGAAGCCTGAATCTAATTTTGTGTTTGTTGATTTCAGCCACTTAATCATTTTACATGAATTCCTTTGTGTTTCCGTAATAAAATTCATTATGTTAAGAATCGGTGTGCTAAATTATGATACAGGAGATCTGTTGCAAATTACTTGCCTGTTCATAAAATATGCCTTCATAACCAATTGATTAAATACGTCTTCTTCAAGTTGTAAATTTATGTTTCTTAGCAGTCAATTCTAGATACTAAAGTTATTATTACAATATTCTAAAAAGGAAACATGACATTGTGTACGTTTCAGCTGTTTTACTTGTCCCTGCTATGGCTTCGGTGAATACCGCTTTGACATCTTTCGTTTGTAAGAGTGGTGTCCATTCTGCTTCCTCAAAGTTTCCAAATACTGCTTTTTTGCCTGGGTTCGATGTTGGTGGCAATGCTGGTAGCAAATGGAAGAAGGAAAAATATATCCCTTCCTCTTCAGGATCGAGAGCTACATTGGCCTTCGATCCTTCTTCAACCAACAAGGAAAAGACTACTAAACCAAGGAAGCACACTGTTGATCCCGCAGCCCCTGATTTCCTTCCTCTTCCATCATTTAACCAGTGTTTTCCAAGGAGCACGAAGGAATATACGTCAGTTTTTGTTTCTTCTTTTCTAGTATATAAACTCACCTATCTAGTCTAGGTTCTGTACATTTTATAATTTTCCCATGCTTCTTCCAACCTTGTTTTATTTGATAATATGCATCCATACATTTTGCTCAGATACATGCACATGCTCCCTGATACAATTTTTTAGTGAATAATTATTAGTTTTAAATTACAGGGAAGTTACTCATGAAGAATCTGGTCATGTGCTTAAAGTTCCATTCCGACGCGTTCATTTAGCAGGAGATGAACCTCATTTTGACACCTATGATACCAGTGGTCCCCAAGACATAAGCCCGCGTATTGGTATGGAACTGAGATTTGTTCTCTAGAAAATGTTGGGTTGTGTTTATTTATTCCTGTTATTGATAAATTTCTAATATTTTTAACATGTTGTATAGATAATCTATTTGTATACAATATTCAGCATTTTACCAAAAGTTTTTTATTTCACAGATTCCTCTTCGATTCATTTACTCTACTTTATTTTTAATAGGATTTTTAATTCCAAGCTGGATTATGGTTGCATCTAAATTATGCCTTTAAACTTGGTGGCTCGGATCGTTTTTGCATTTTCTCCTTATGAAACTTTAACATATGTGTAATGATGTTATACATTCTCTGACTTTACGCCTTAAAATTTTTGCTTATTCATGATTAATCATACACGGTGTATGTTTTCTTAAAGGACTTCCCAAGTTGCGGAAGGAGTGGATTGACAAGCGGGAGAAGTTAGGTTTTCCAAGATTTACACAGATGTTCTATGCTAAGAAGGGGATTATAACAGAGGAAATGGTGTACTGTGCTGCTCGTGAGAAGCTTGATCCAGAGTTTGTGAGGGCAGAGGTTGCCCGTGGCCGTGCAATAATTCCTTCCAACAAGAAGCATTTAGAATTGGAGCCGATGATAGTTGGAAGGAATTTCTTGGTTAAAGTGAATGCAAATATCGGAAATTCTGCTGTTGTGAGTTCCATTGAGGAAGAAGTCCAGAAGCTTCAGTGGGCTACAATGTGGGGTGCTGATACCATTATGGATCTTTCTACAGGGCGTCACATCCATGAAACTCGTGAGTGGATTTTACGTAATTCTTCTGTTCCAGTGGGCACCGTTCCCATCTATCAAGCACTTGAAAAGGTCGATGGAATTGCCGAAAATCTGACCTGGGAAGTTTTCAGGGAGACTTTAATTGAACAGGCTGAACAAGGTGTGGATTATTTCACCATCCATGCAGGAGTCCTGCTTCGCTACATTCCACTAACTGCAAAACGAATGACTGGAATTGTTTCTCGAGGGGGATCTATCCATGCAAAGTGGTGTTTGACTTATCATAGGGAAAATTTTGCTTATGAGCACTGGGATGACATACTGGATATCTGCAATCAATATGATATAGCGCTGTCCATAGGTGATGGACTGCGACCAGGATCGATATATGATGCCAATGACACTGCTCAGTTCGCAGAGCTCTTAACTCAAGGAGAACTGACACGTAGAGCTTGGGAAAAAGATGTTCAGGTAATGACCTTATTAGTATGCTTAAGTATATTAAATGTATTTGTTTTATAATCCTTTTCTTACATAGCTTTCTTTGCAAATCTGTCTTCTTTTATATCTGGTAGAGTAACAGCTGCAGTCTATAGCATATAGGCATTATCAGTTAACTTTTAGCATTAGTGATGATGCCTATGGTTTCTACGCATTGAAGTTTTGGTTGATTTATGTTGAAAAGGATGGATAGTGGTGTATTTTGACTCGGTTATCCTGATGGCTTATACTTGCTCTGTGTGGTACTTGAGAAACATGTAAAGTGTATATCGTTGGCTTTACACAAATGATCTTTTCAGTGCACTTTAAATAGATAATCAGTAAGGTGGGGATGCACTTGTTAAAATGTCAAAAATCTGATAACTGCCCTGTTTGGTCTTATGTTTAAGAATGGTTTTAAAACTGTTGCAGAATTTGGTCAATTTGATGTATAGAAATGTATAGACCTGACACCTTGTGAAACTCCAGTTTTGCTGTCAAATTAATCATTATTATTAATTTTTCAACAAGGAAATGGGTTAAGGCTATATCTGCTGTTAGTTTATCATTTTATCTAAGTAATTGGCAAGACTATGTTACTATTTTCAGGTGATGAATGAAGGGCCTGGACATATTCCAATGCACAAAATTCCAGAGAACATGCAAAAACAGCTGGAATGGTGCAATGAAGCTCCCTTCTACACCCTTGGACCTTTGACTACTGATATTGCTCCCGGTTATGATCACATTACATCAGCCATAGGTGCTGCCAACATAGGTGCCCTTGGCACGGCACTCCTTTGTTATGTTACCCCAAAAGAGCACCTGGGTTTGCCTAATAGGGACGATGTAAAAACTGGGGTCATTTCATACAAGATTGCTGCTCATGCAGCTGATTTAGCAAAAGGTCATCCACATGCTCAAGCCTGGGATGATGCACTTAGCAAGGCTAGATTTGAATTCCGTTGGCTGGACCAGTTTGCTTTATCATTGGACCCAATGACTGCCACATCCTTCCATGATGAAACCTTGCCATCAGATGGTGCAAAAGTGGCACATTTCTGCTCTATGTGTGGGCCAAAGTTCTGCTCCATGAAGATCACAGAAGATGTTCGCAAGTACGCTGAGGAGCATGGTTATGGGAGTGCTGAAGAAGCCGTACGGCAAGGGATGGATGCTATGAGTGCTGAATTTCTGGCAGCCAAAAAAACTGTGAGTGGTGAACAGCATGGTGAAAGTGGTGGAGAAATCTACCTGCCAGTGGACTACATCAATTCGGCAAAGAAGTGAAGGTCTGTAGCATTTAATTGTTAGCACTAACAGTTTCAGGTTATGGACAATATTATCCAAACAAGCTATTTTCCTACAAGCAGTAATAGCACTATAAACAATATATATATAGACATATAGAAATATTACAATAAGTTGATTGCATATATGTACACTCAAACTGTCAAAGGGGTTTATAAATTTTTTTCGTGCAATACACGTGTATCGCACATGCATTGCACATGCCACGCATGGATTCAGGTTCGGTGAAAGTATCCAGGTTTGGATTTCGCCAAGCCTGGACAGTACGATCCTTTGACATCCCTAATAAGCAGCAAATAGTTTTGGAATTATTTTCACTAGATAGTTAGTAATGTACTAAAAAACACAGACATACATCAATATCGTAAAAAAGGATCATTCTTTTTAGAAGTCTCCATTTTCTAAATGATCAGTTCTGCTTGCATTGGATTTACTATACAACTACTATTAATAAGAAAATTGTTGCAGGACTACCTTGTGAAAAATAAAACTGCTCCGGAACTTTATGGAAATGTGTGGGCTACAAAGGAGTGAGGACTGTTGATTCAGATCATTGTTTTCATGCTTTCGGTTAGTTCATAGTAGTTTGGTGAATATTTGAGACAAGCAGATGTTCCTTTATCTAGAATTTGGCAATAATACAGCAAAAACCTTTTGTGTCTTGTTTTACATG